>NC_039321.1:6606965-6736965 GCF_900246225.1 Astatotilapia calliptera
AGCAACCACCACACGCTCTGGCCGAGTAGTGAAGAGCTCCAGGCGACTTGTGACTATCGATGAGAGCCCTACAACTGAAAATGAGTTGGCCCCGCCTCTTCCTGTGGAGAAAGAAGTTGGTGATGCAGTTGTTGAGGAAAACCAAAACTCAGATCAGCTAGCTGGTGAAACTGAGGTAGAATACAATAACATAAGCATGAAAAAATATTTCAACGATGGGGCATTTGTGCAGATAATAATGAGTGTGTTTTTAAAGAGGAATATAGATGTTTTTATTACACCTGTCTTGCAGGTAACGGAGCTGCAGATTAACGACAATGTTATTAGCCAGGTAAGTGGGGGAGTGGAAGCAGAAGACGATAATGATGACGTGGGTATTCCGGAGGAGATTCCCGAAGACACAGATGAGGAGTATGTGCCTGCTACTAAGCCCACTTCCTCAACCACATCCCCGTCTACGGCGACTGGACAGAAATGCAAGGCCCAGAGTCAAAAAAACAAAAACAAGAATGGTCAGACGATGGAGGACGATTCTAAGAAGGCCTCCGTGCAGTGTTCCATCTGCTTCAAAGCCTTCAAGAGCAAATACTACCTCAAGGTTCACAACAGGTACAGGGTGTCACCTTTTTTTTCTTTCGAAATGCTCTTAAAAGAGTAAACTAATGTCTCATCTCCACAGGAGGCATACAGGGGAGAAGCCCTTCGGTTGTCTTAAATGTGGAAGACGGTACTACAGGAAGGAGAACCTTTTGATACACGAGATGAGAGACTGTTCTAGTGCGCTGGTGAGTAAAGAAAATCACCCTTTCACGCTTTCTCCAACCCTCACTATGAAGAATCCTCAGTGTTTTTACTTTTATAATTCCAGACGTACACCTGCCTCATTTGTTCTACTACATTTAACACAAAAGAAGCGCTACGATTGCATACTGTCACCCACACAGGAGAAATGCCCCACAAGGTACAGCATACACCTAACAAAAAGCGTAACTGAGTATGTCACAAACCTGAAGTGAATATGAAGAATGTCTTCGTCACATTTTGCAGTGTTCAACATGTCCTGAACAATTTATGTACAAGAAAAACTTGACAGTTCATATGATGAAGGTGCACGGTTACCCCAAACCACATGCAGTAAGTACCTACAGTCAGCAGCACCTTCAGTATGTCATTTCAAACTCACTTTAACACAAATTTTGGGGATTTATGTTTTGATTGTGTTGCTGTGTTTCTAGTGTTCCCAGTGTCCCAAAACCTTCTTAACTCGTGCGGAGCTGCGTGTGCACGAAGCCGCCAAACACCGTGGAGAAAAGCCGTTTGTGTGCGAGGAGTGTGGCCATCGGGCATCTAGTAGAAACGGCCTGCAGATGCATATAAAAGCTATCCACAGGTTGGAGAGCATGTTTTCTGTGAATTTCCTCTTGAGGATGAATAAAAGTGTAAACGACATAAAGTTTTAATGAAAACTATTTTAAGTCTGTTTTCTTCTTGCTCACAGAAATGAGCGCCCTTTTGTCTGTAACTCGTGTGGCCACGCCTTCTCCCAAAAGAACAACCTCAACATGCATCTGCGTATACACAGTGGCGAGAGGCCATACCAGTGTCACCTCTGCGGGAAAACCTTTAGGACACAAGGTAACAGCCATATTCTCTGCACATAAGCACTTTATTCACCTTGTATCCACCCCTGTGACACATTTAGAATCAGTAATTTGCCTAAAAGAAGCAAAAGAAAGATCTCATGCATCTCAAACTAAGACCCTACTTGCTCTGAGGTAATGCTGTGCCACCCGAACGTCCCTACATTACTATCGATGGGGTCCGGTGTGTTTTGTGCTTCTAAGAGCAATCACTTAGCCGTTTTGCTGTCTTTGCAAACTTTCACTTTAACTGCAGATATTGTGATTTGTGTTAATCTCTGTATTTCACTGCCAGCCAGTCTGGATAAACACCACCGGACTCACACCGGCGAGCGGCCCTTCGGCTGTGATGTCTGTGAGCAGCGCTTCACAGAGAAAGGCGCTCTTCTCCGACACAAGGCCAGCAAGCACGAGGAAGGCCGCCCCCACTGCTGTCACATCTGCGGTAAAACTTTCAAAGGTCAGGTGCTGATTCTACAATAAATTTGTTGTTACTCATGACCTGTGCCCTGATGAATGAAGCGCTGCTAATGAAAGAATCACTGGTGAAGTGATTTCTTCTTTATTTTCTGGTCGTTCTTTTCTCCTTCAGCGAGGGAGCAGCTCCGTGTCCACCTGCGTCGTCATAAAGGCATGAGGAAGTTTGAGTGTGTAGACTGCGGCTACAAGTTCACTCGACAGGTTGGTTCCAACACAGTTTCTTCATCATCAGCAAGCTCATTTTGCAGAGCCCTAATCTAACCCACCACAGGATTTATTATACACCCGAGTGTTTTAGTTTTAACCCTAATTTAACTTCAGGAAATGTGACTGAATCATAGTGGGAAGACAAAGAGATTAATAATTTTGATGGAGGTGGTTTTATTGTAGGATGTCTCCCATGCCAATTTTCATCACCATTCTGCTATTCACGCCAGATGGGACTAAAACCCATAATCTCTGTCTAAGAAGGCGAGTGGCACATGTATTAGCCACTCGGGCTACTGTGGATAGGGAGTGAGTGGACACAAATATCACCTTTCAGGGGCACGCTTATGTGAATGTGCCTGAGTGAATTTAGTGTGTCCTAATTCAGACTGTTTGCTTTGTGGTGTGATATTGGTCTATAACTGCTATTTCATACAAACAAGATTTTTTAGAAAAGAAATAAAAAAGATAAAAGCAAGTTTCAAAAAGTGCAAAGCAAAGTTCTTTGGTCTTAAATATGAAAACTGGTAAAAATTTATAACTGAAGCTTTTATATAATGAAAAAAATAATCCATCTCTTTAGTTGCCATCAAAGTTCCAGGTAATTAAATTAATTACTTTTATATTATTTTTTGTAATCATTTCAGGTCTGTATCACTTGCATGGTTATTTGCGCACTGTCCCCATATTCAGACCCTTCTAATCTTTAATGTCATTCAGCAAGAATCACTAGTTTGTGGGCTTTTTTATGTCTGGCTATGACAGCTATATATTATATCTATCTTTCTAACGGGTTTATGTTTTTGTGTGACATTTTACAATTATTGGACTCTACTAAACTAAGTTTGCATGAGACACAGTTAAACATAATCTTCTTTATCTTATACTGGGTGTTTAGAGTCCCTTTCCCCTCCCTTTAGGCCAACTTTCTACTGAATGTCTGACCCTGCCACCAGGTGTTTGGGTGGGCCTTCTGTGGTCACAGCCAGGAGCTGTGTGGCTGAGACGACCATATTAAGAATGTGTAGAGTCTGAACTTTTCACTTACAGGGATATTTGTATAAACTTGACTGTAGACCAACATGACTATACTGTATATCTATAATTTTTGTGTTCTTTTTGAAGCATTCCCTCACTTGCATCATGTTAGTTTACCCAACTCTCACATTTTTACATTTCCTCTTCAGGCACATCTGCGGCGTCACATTCAAATTCACAAGCGCACTGAGAACTACAACCCGCGGCAGAGGAAGCTGAGGAATGTGATTGTGCAAGATGTGGATGGAAGTCCGGTCGAGACCGAAGCTCCCAAATCGGAGGAGGCCTCGCTGATCTGTGATGGGTCCACTCAGGAGTCCACAAACCGAGGAGCTGAATCCTCAACAGGTCTCACCTCTGGCTGCATCGTGAGGGTTGTGATTGAGTCGAGTGATGCGGTGATGGAGGAGGTTATTTCTAACCAGAACTTGGGAGAGGTCGAATCCACGCAGACTTTTCCTGTGTTGCAGCAAACACAGTTGGTTACTGAGCCCTATGAGTCCACGATAGACATGGAGGGAATTGTTGAGAATTTGTCAGAGAGCAAGACCTGAAGCGAGCAAGTGTGCAAAACAACAAGTCTGCTTCTGCTTCCACGCATGCAAGAAAAGCAGATTCATGCACTCTGTAGTTTACACAGTAATTCAATTGCACGTTTTTAAATGCTGTTTGAATGTAAAATGTTATTTTCCACCTTGTTAAGACAGGTTTTGTCAGTGTGCTTACAGCAGCTGGAGCTCAGTGTCACCTTACATTGCTGATTAAAGGAGAACGTTTTCCGTGCAGTCAGAAAAGCATTTTCTTACTTTTGGTTACAATGTGCTTACAGTGTAACAAATGTAGTAGTTCAGTGTTTTTTTTATTACGGTTCCTCCAGGTGGTGGTTTTGTACTGGACTGCATTATGTTTCAGGGTGTTTCTAATATTCTTTGAAATAGAAGAGTTGCAGAGCAGTAAAATTGCACAAGTGTGTAAAAAAAAAAAAAAAAAGTAAAGGCAGTTACAAGGTGGATGAGTGCTAACAACCAATCATGAATGTAAACATCCATCCATCCATCTTCATCCGCTTTATCCGAGGCCGGTCGCGGGGGCAGCAGCCTAAGCAAAGGGAGGGGCTCAGAGTAGAGCAGCTGCTGCTCCACATCGAAAGGAGCCAGCTGAGGTGGTTCGGGCATCTGACAAGGATGCCCCCTGGGCGCCTCCTGGGTGAGGTGTTCCAGGCATGTCCCACCGGGAGGAGGCCCCGGGGCAGACCCAGGACACGCTGGAGAGATTATATCTCTCGGCTGGCCTGGGAACGCCTTGGTATTCCCCCGGATAAGCTGGAGGAGGTGGCAGGGGAGAGGGAGGTCTGGGCCTCTTTGCTTAGGCTGAATGTAAACAATGAATGTAAAATTATTTAATCTTTGATGGGTTTATTTTAACCTGGTGTCTTTCATATTAATGTGGCTCTATGGGCCGTGCTAATTTTGCAGGTTCCATCTCCACTGGAATAGAAAATGGTCCTTAAAAACAATGTGGACAGTGATTTGTCAACAAAACATTATTATACACGTTATATTATATAGTTGTGGCTTACCTTTTCGTGTGAATTTAACACAAAAAGTGTGAAAACTAAGAATTGCTGGGATCCACCGATTGGGTCGATATGATGTGCCTTTTGTGCCAGAGAAACAATGAAATGCCCTCTAAAAAACAAAACTTTAACCACAAGGTGGCAGTATTTTACCAGAGCTTTAGTGCTGTTGTCTATTCCAAAAAGCGTTGAATTGTTTTATGTACTTTTGGAATTATTTTGTAATTTTTACAAATCCAATATTTCTATGTTAGTTTAAAACAAACCAAAACAAGCTGCTTAGGGAATTTCATTGAGCTACTAAAGTAACCAAGTAAGACGGTAACACCAACTTGACTATTTTGCGCAATGTTGGATTAAACATTACACTGACTCACTGCACCATCTTGTGGTTCAAACTGGTATTACGGTCACATTTCAAGACGTCGACAGAACAGTTTATATTCAGTCTTTTTGGGTGTAACATCATAACTGTTGCTCATTTTGAAGGGTTTAATTCCTTTAATAATGTTTTAAATGTTTTTTATGAAATATTTTTTGTTGCAAAAATGATCCTTATCACATGGTTTCTGAACATTTAGCCAGAGTAAAACATTTAGAGAACAACAAATACCTGAAAAGTTCCCTGCAACTTTCCAAACCGTTATGTTTTTTCACGTTTACGTTTAAATGTTTGATTAAAATATTTGTGTTTGTTCCCTTCACAATAAGCAAAAGGTATCACAACAGGTAAAAGGCAAATTTTTGAGCAATTTATGTTAAATATTTGTCCCAAATCTCTGCAATGATGGTAGGGACTGCAAAGTCATAATGGCCACATACAGCAACTGCTGCCAGATAGAAGAATACCAAATTTCACCTGAAGGAAATTGTTTCAAAACATTTCTTAGATTTATATTATATATTTGGTGACAAGCTCGTCAGGATAAATTCTAGAGCACCTTTGATGTCTACTGGCCAAATTAATTTGTTTTCCTGATGCAACAGGTGCAGATTGTTTTTAAAATGTCACACAGGTTAATAATATTTCTTGAGATGTGCTTTTATGTTTTAGTGAGCTTGTGTTTATTTCAGTCTTTTGAAGCTACTGTCAACTGTTTCACTGAAATATTTGCTGCAACCTTGCTGAGAGCAAATCATTGTGACTCAGCAGAATAAACTACGTCAGACCTGCCTGCAGTTTAATTCATAGTAGCCACCGTGGAAACAGTGTACAAACACAGCAAATAAGGTTAAGAATATACTGTATTTACAAACCTGTTCAACATCACAGACTGAACACTGAAAACAATGGTGTAATGACAACAGCATGGAAACACACAAATATACTACTTCAAACGAAGCAAAAATATATCCTACTCGACAACAAACTGAGATTTTTTTTTGCACTTCCAGTTGTAACTGACGACTCATCACCAGTGTTTACGAAGAGCCACTGATCTTTTTGCAGCTGATAGGCAGGAACTTCAGAAGCAATCACAGCACAAATATATCCATAAATAAGAAAACAGTATAACAGTGAAAACATTAAAACGTTAAACATTAAATGAAATACATTTTTTAAAAAAACTTCATGCATGGTTATAGAGGCTGATATAGCCCTGTTTAAGAGTCTAGAGTGTCATGAGGACGTGCCGTGCAGCCCAAGAATCACTAAAAACAGAATCAACTCAGTGCAAGTTAACATCACATGCAGCCAACTTGAAATTCTACTATGATGATTTCTCAGCACACAGATTTCTCCGGGTAAGGATTAACGTTTTAACCATACGGCTGTATGCCTGTTTAGTTCTGGATATCAATTTTTGATTTTGGAATGCAAACAGATTCTTGTGGTTTCTGTTAAAATATTTGGCTTTTACTTGTTAAAGAAATAATCCACTCAGAGCAAAACTGCTGCAAAACCAGAGATATGTTGTTTTTATTCCTCTCCTCACCCAAGCCTACGTCACCCATAATGCAGATTGTCTGCCAGTAGCAGCTAATGTAGCCTCGAGCTGCAGGCCTCTAGGAAGAGATGAGCAGCAGCTTCAGAGTTTTATTAAGCTCACTTACTTGTAACCCTTAGATTTACTTCATTTTAAAACTTCTTCATTTCTTCAAGCTTAACTATTACTGCCATTTAATCGTGTTTCTCGCAGCACCCTCTCAACTGTTTTATTCACATTTTGTGATCTGACTTTAATTTAGCAGATTTCGCTTTTAACTTTCACTTTTCTATGTTCATAAATGAAAAACAAAACAAACACCAACAGAAACTCATAAGTAACACACTGAACACAGAAATGTCCACACGCAGACACACCTCACCCTGTAGGAGATAACTCCCATCCACTGTGTAGTTGACATCAGCAGATAGTTCCCATAGAAAAGCTAAAGTTGATGCACACTGTGTGGACCTGTCTGATAACTCACCACATCTGTTTCAATTCTTAAGTGTGGTTTTGGCCACTGAAAATAATCTCCACTATAACTACAGTTCATGCATGGATGCTGGATACAGTGCCAACACAACAGGTCACATATAAACACAGCTAGCATGATCTTACTCACTGGTTTACATACACCACCACTGGAACGTCAAGTTTAGCAAAGACACCCTGCTTTACCAGCTAATTTACTATAAACAGAACCATATTTTAGAAAATGCTGTACTGAAAGAAAAATAAAAGGGACTGAGACCATTAACTAGTCAGTTAAGTGTTTACTGATGCAATAAAGTTGAGAATTTGCATCGTTTCCTTTTATGCACAGCCACAGCTGACAAACGCCCACCTTCAATGCAAAAATTCCCCCGTTTTAATCTTTCTAATTTGAATTTTACTTTCAGTTGGTAATAATCTCAAAATGTATAAGCCAATGGTGAGTCCAAGCTCAAGGCCAGTAAGGCATTACTGACCAGCAGGAACTTTAACGGATACAACTTAGAAGTGACCCTGCACCATAATCCAGTTCTTCTTCACACCTGTATATGGCTCTCGCCAACCACTCAACAGGAGCTTTCTGGTCTCCAGCTGTAAGGGTAGTTAGGACCCCCATCACAATCTGGCACACCAGAATGATAACCTCTTTAAATATTTATTTTACCCAACAAACAGTCTAAAGCTGAATGTTTACAATGTGAATAAATATATAAATACAAAAAAGCACAGCTAAAGCTGAAACCATTGACATTTAACCTATTATAAAAATAGTTCCATCGATCAACTACATAATAAATTCATTATTTCAGCACTAACTCAAAGTGGTTTCTCTTGTATAACCAAAATAAACTGCATGCCTGGTTATTAAGCCACAAAACCAGCAGCTCTCTAGAGCTTTTGTACAGAGCCCCCCCGAGAATGCAATCCGTGTAGTGGATAATGCAGTCCACTGGGGATACAAGGAGCCAAATGTTTATACAATATATATATCCATGTATAGACAATTTCTCACACATACTGGTAAAAGATGAATGTGGATTCCAGGCATATATCAAAAATCATAAGGAGGAGATTAAATTTGACCAATGCTGCCAAGATGTTTTACAGGTAAATTCATTATTGTGTAAGTGCTATAAATTCACAGCTGTGTGTAGTGTTTTCTGATAGAGACAAAGAGGTTTAGCGAGAGCTGGGTTGCCACTAGTATTAATATGCAAATAATCTCAAAAGGTGGTGAATGTGGTGAAACGACTTGGAAGTTGTGCACAAAACAATCAGGTGACTATAGAAAATAACAGGTATGCATTTCTGTAGTGCGTAAACATTACTTCACTCGAATCTGCAGAAGCTTATGAATGTTTTTCTTAGCATTGCTGATGTAACTTAGACTTTTCCCCCTGTGGGATAAATAAAATATCTGTGTGCATCTATCCATCTGGCTCCAGGCCTTTCTGTCCAGTCAACAGACTAAGACTAGCTCAGTCTTCTTTTCTGACTTTGACAGCTTTAGCAAAGCGATGAGGTAAATTCACAGTACACTGAGGGCACGATGAGGGAGAACATGGTCAATGGGGGTTTCGAGGTTTCGAGATCAGTGTGCCGCGTTCAGATCCTGATTCTGGTTCTGGTTGAGGTTATTGAGATTGTGGAGCGCGTGGTGTCGGTGATGCCGGTGCAGGAGAATGCCGTTTGACTCGGGTATGTCAGTGGGTTCGAATGCGCTCGACACCAGGGGCATGAACTGCCGGAAAATGCTGACGCTGCCATGCCAGAAGGTCGGCTGAGGTAATCGTCCAGCAAGACTCCAAGTGCGGGTGGCCGGGTCGTAGGCTTCTACGACATCGGACAGCTCAAACGTATTGTCGTAACCACCAGACACGTACAATTTAGCCCCCAGGGCCGCCACACTGCCTCCAACATGGACCTGAAAAAGAAAACAAAATTTTTAAGCATGTATTTTTGCTATAATTCATAATAATTTATACATCTAACAATAACAATAAAAAGCAGCCAGACAGACAGACAGACATAGACAATTTTTATTTTTTTTTTCTTTGTGTAGCCTTTGATTCAGTATTGTATATAATAAGTTGATTTTTTTTTTTCAATTCAACGAAAACAAAAAATGCTTATTTAAAAGGAGCATCATGTGTCCCACACTAACGACTGCCCTGAACATACTGTATGTACAACCACTTTCTCAACATATTGTCATGAGAGAAATATTTCTTTTCTTTGAAAAAAGTAACAGATATATTATTAAACGTATATTCCTGAGATCACGAATACAAAGCTAAAAAACTAAATGAGCTAGTGGAAGATAAGGCTTTGTACACTCTCTCTAATTATCTAATTTGTTTCTCTGGCAAGCCAGTCAATTTGTGATAAGGTGTGGTTGTCCTAAACTGAAATTGGAGGTGAGAAATGTGGATACGTTTATTTTTATTCATGCATTTATCATCATGTTGTAACTGACTTAGTTTGAGTGACATTTGTGCTCTTCTGCCTAAGGACAGGGATCAGATCACAATGATTGCTATTGGAGCACATAAGCACCTGGTGTGAAATACTAACCTGGGTCATCGGACTAATTTTGTCCCACTTGTTCTTTTGAGGATTATAAACATCAACTTCAGCTGAGTCATCCCTGCAAATAGAAAGAAACTCAAGTCAAAGAGCTGCCAAAGCAACAAAACAATCTCAGCTTCAAATCTAACAACCCAGTCAAAACATGTTTATTTCTCTTTCATATGTAAAGACCAACCTCATCAACAGTCAGTAGCAAATTGATGTAATATTTGTTATATTAAATAACAAATGCAGAGCCCAAAGAACTAAATTTATCTTTCAACATGATCAACTGGATAGAAAAGATCAACACTAGTGTGTTCATGTGGTCCAGTGTCCCTCATTCTGTGAAAGTCTAAATCGGGTGGCACCGGGGTCGTTTTAGGTCATTGGCCGCAAGCAGCACAATTTGATCTCAAGTGGGCAGGGCAAGTAAAATCATTGCACAAGAGCTCATATAAAAAAAAATCTCCTGAAAACAATGAAAACTCAATGAAAAAAAAGGGATTTCAAATTACTTCTCTGCAACTTTGACCCTTTTTAAAAACCATTTATTAGACCCTTCAGGAGTATGCTTAACACTGTTGCTGTTAGCACATGTGGAAGAACGACTCAGATCCTGTACACATAAATCGTAAGTATTTAAGATAAAAATGAAAAACAAGAGCAGTTTGAATTAAGTGCATTTAAATATAAATATACATTTACATAACTCAGGTTTTCAAGTAAAAATTACATTTCCCTTGAAGATAAAGTAGACGAATATAAAGAATACAGCTAACAAGTCTCCTCCTAAACAAATTACTTATGCGAATGTACTTAATTACATTCTGTCCCTGGTGTTTACAGTTTTAAAACTATAGTCTAAATGCAAAAAGTAAATTAAAGATGTAAGAAACAACTGGAAAAGATTCTACCTCACCTGACAAAGTAGATGAGGCCATTTAGGGTAACAGTTTTCGGTGTGAAGGACCACGGAGGCAGCTGTCCACAGTTGACCATGGTCCAGCGGTTGGTGTCTGCATCGTAGCTCTGGATGACCATGGTGTCCTCACCGGTCAGAGAGCCGATGGCATACAGGCGTCCGCTGCATGCGGTGGTGGAGCAGTTATCCATCGGATGCAGCATGGCTGGCAGGGCCTCCCAGCAGTCCAGAGCCTGATCGTAACGCTCTGTGCTGTCCGAAGCCACCACATACAGCTGGCCCTTCAGGATGCAGGAGCTGTGATATTCACGAGCCTTCAGCATGGGTGACACTTCTGTCCATTCGTTCACGCTGGACTTGTAGCGCCACACACCGTCATAGAGGCGGGAGCCATCAGAGCCACCTAAAGGACACAGATATGTGTCTTCTTGGTTAGAAATGGTCAGAAATATCATGAAATTGCACATATTTGCCAAATGCATTAATGAAGATTCATTGCATCTGCTGTAGATGAAAGCTGATTATCCTTATGGACCCCACAGAGGTCCATTTTGAGCCAGGGAAAACCCTGAAGTTAAATTTGATACAACCTAAACAGCCACGGTTAGGAAATCAGTGGTGTGGGATTTTATTTCTAAATTAGTGTACAAGGCAGTAATTGAGTCACAAGCCTAAAGCGAAGGTCTATGATGATTTCTCAAGAAGATATCTCACTGTTCAGACATGCTCAGTTACTGGTAATGATGGTGATGATAAAGATAACACCACTGCTGTTCTGTCAGCACACTGTGTCCTGACTCACTTCTCCTTGTTCACGCAAAGTCAGTAGCCGTAGAGACTGCAGTTTATTAATAAACAGCAGATGATATTTTTCTCAAATCATGAAAGACCAGGAACAGCAAAATCAAAACAACAACCTCCATAATGCTAGAGCTGAGGCTTCTAAATACAAATGGTGATGTCACAATGGTTATGGCTATGGGCAAATAAAATGCTTGCCAATATCTATCCATTTTATGGTTAAGATGACTCAAATCTGTAAAAACCATGGTAACCAACCTTGGTGTCAAACTGGACTATGATTTTAAGCAAGATAAACAAGATAAAGATATATATTTATATTTAATGTGAGTTTTTACCAGTTGAGGCTTTAATACAAGGTCAAATCTGGGTCATATTTTAAAGTTTTTGAACATTTTATTGATGCTTTTATCATCTGGACTATTGTAACACAATTTATGTTGGCCTTAGCAATGCTTTATTATTTGCTTTTAAAACCTTTAATGTCACTGAGGTTTAGTGGACCAGCTCCTTCTGCTAGTCCCCCCAAAACAGAGGCAATCATCCCCAAACCGTGGAATCATTTCCCTGCCCATGTTAGGATGTCCAGCTAGTTGCCTGTTTTTAAAATGCGTCATAAAATAATTTTTTACTCAACAGCTTTTAACTGAGTATGAAAATGGTGTGTTCTAATCTTGTATTTTTTGTTTTGTTTTGTTGTGGTGTTTTTGTACAGCATTTTTTCAAACACTGTTGTTTTTTTAAAAAAGTGCTAAATAAAACTGGATTGGACTGGATCAGCATCACAGCCTTACTTTTAATGTCTTCAGATAGCTTACCTGTAACATACATATCATTTCCAAGTGCTGCTATGCTGTAGCCTCCTCCCAGGTGGTCGGGGAATTCAGCCAGGTAGCGCCACTGTCCAGTATGAGGGTTGTAACAGTCCACTGTGACCAGCTCATCACAGTCCTGGTCGCAGCCTCCTACCACCACCAGGATTTCTGCCAATCCTGTGGATGGCCGAGGCCGCATGCGATGACAAGGTCTGTCGTGACGGTCGTATTCACAGGACTGGAAGCTACGCGCTTCATTCACCATACGGAGACAGGTAGGTGAAAGGTAGACAAGTGGGTCGCTCTCCACATGGGCCAACAGGAAGAACCTCCTGACAAAGGGGAGTCGGACTTGCTGGAGGAGCTCGGGCCAATAGTGTAGTCGTCGCTGGAGATCAGCCTTCACCCAACGCACTGCAATTTGATAAACTGTCTCCTCCTTGTCCACACAAAGCTCATCATCTGACACAAACTCAAGGAGGCGTTTCCATGGCAAGCGTTCAAAGTCTGTCCCTTTAGCTAGCTCCATTATGTTTTTGAGGACAAAGCGTCGCGCGCTGGCTGCCAGCTCTTTGCAAGCATAGGCCTCTGCAAAGTCCTGGATTTCTAAACAGTTGGAAACATCCAACCGCTGCTCCAGAAAAGCACAACATGCCTCTTTGACCGAGGGGAACTGAAACAGATCGGCCGTCTTCAGCAGCAGGTCCACGTTATCCTGAGTGACGGTGATCCGTCCTGTGTAACAGAAGTCCACCAGCAGACCTAAGAGCTCACCTGACACCTCGTGTAAAACAACCCGGTCCATAACACTCTCCCTGAGTGTCCCTGCAAACATAGCCCGGAAGTAGGTGCTGGCAGCGGCCAACACCGTGCGATGACAGTGGAACTCACGCCCCTCGGCACATAAAGTCACATCGAAAAACTTTCGTTCGGCACGCAGTTCGTGAATTCCTCGAAGCAGGTTGAAGGCGTGGGCCGTGTCGAAAAAAGGCAAGGTGGAAGGCTGTGTCTGCAATACTGGCTTTTCCATTTCTCCTCTTTTAGGGTCTCTCTTTTTCCAATAGTCGATCTCAAAACTCTGTTTTCATCTGAAACAGATCAACACAAGAAATGTAAGTCAAATCTCACTCAAAACACCACAAAGGGCTGCAGTTTTTAGCCCTTTGTTCAAAAACTATATATATAAAAAACAACAACAGTTTTCTATAAGTTCATTTTTAAGAAAAGACTATCCGTCAACACAGGAAACTTGTTGCACATCACTTTACAAGTTGGTCACTAACAGACATTCCAGCCTCCAGTTACCAAGGGAATCCTCTAATGTATTTACCACCTTCTCATACATTTATGTCCTGTGCTCTCTTAGATAATAACTTTAATCACCTTAAAGTTGTGAATAATTTAACTTGGGACCCACCTACTGTCAGCTGTTATTTCACCCATCACCTCTTGAAGCCACTGACTGTCACTGACTATATAGCCTGTGGCTGCCATGCCACTGTTAGTCGTTTCCTGTGTGGCCCCTTAAGATTTTTCGTTTTTAGTCGTGTGTGACCAAGAGAAACAAATTTTCACGAGTGTGGAACTGCAGGTAATGCAGATAATCATTCCATTTCCACAAAATTACAACAACTTGTAACAAATAGTTCTTACACCTAATTTCAGTTACCTAATAATGTTTTGCTCAACTTTCCATTTGTTTGCAAGACTACAAGTTTCCTCTGCTGTTTCTGGAAGTTATTATCATACCAAGACAGGGTTCAGATGTGAAGTTGAAGGCTTGTAAATTTGACTACTAGCTAAAAATGTAAGTCAATGGATGAGAAAGGAACCCACTCAAAACAAAACACACACACACACACACACACACACACACACACACACACACACACACACACACACACACACACACACACACACACACACACACACACACACACACACACACACACAATCTGAATCTTTTGCTCCCTCAGACAGGAACATTTTCAGGCTAACTGGTTCAGAATATTTTTGTTGCTCTAAATTACAACACTGACATCAGCTGCTCTGTGTGAAATATACAGTCCCGAGTTAGACAGGAAAGATGTTGACGTTAGGGTAGAAAAATAAAATACAGCCTAAAGGAAAAACTGTAAGACCTGTAGTGAAGCTCACAAGTTTTATCCCCTAATCTCCCCTATAGGAAGCATTTTAGGGATGAAATTTCCCCCTAATTTCAAAAACCCCTACGGAGAAGATGAAAAGGATCTTTGAGATGTTTGCACGATGAATATGTACATTAAAAAAAAGTTACTAGTCATCTGACTAATCGCTGCAGTATACCAGTGTCAAGCATAGACAAACACTTAGCTGTCTATACTGATAAATTTAGTACTGGCTTTGACATTAAATGACATTCGGTGAAACTTCGTTATAGAAAACTGGTAAAAAATGAGTCATTCCCACAACAAGACAAGCAAATCTCTATAATACACAGTGATCATTACAGAAATAATAGTCATATGTGAGCACACCAATTATAATAATCAATGTAAAGTTTTTAGCTCAAATATATTCTTCTCCTACCTGATGAGCCTCCAGGCAACGTTTCACAAGCAAAGCGACAGAATTCAACGTCTAGAAAGCACGACAGCAAAGCTCAGCATGACTCTGAATACGAACAGCTCCTTAACTGTGTTTAAGACAGAGAGCCTGGCTGAGGTTGGGGTTTATAAATACACCAGCAGTGTCCATTTTCAGAGAAGGGTGGGGGGGGAAACACCTAACATGCAGTGGGCTGACGCTGTGGGGAGCGTGTAACCACCCCCCCTCCACACTGGTATGTCTCTGTGGTCAGTCAGTCTTTGAGAGAAAAGCCAGCTGAGCCTGGGCCTCCTCCAAACCTGGAGCACAGCAGCAGACCAAAACACAGCTTCCTCTCCTAATACCTAAAAACTTCTTAGCAAAGCAGCAAAGAATCACAGATCTGCTTGGATCACAGGACAAGACCCTCTGCTAGAAACATACTCGTAGTATGCGGGTCAGACAAACGACATAAATTGTGTAGTTTGGATAAAATTCAAAACACTTCCACTGACTTTACATATGGAAACTGCTAAATTAAAATGGTGATGTCATGCTGTCTTCAGTATTACATTTAAAGCAGTACAGCCTTAAAGAGATCCTACCGGACTCTGGAGCAATGTCCGAATTTGGCTTGTAAATTTGTTTGCATTAGTCTGTCCTCAACAATTCCACTCTTAACTAAAAAAGAAGCTTCAGTGGCATGATCATTACTTCTCCACAACGCAAAGCCCCCAATTTTTTTTTGTGCCATTCAAAAGTACCAATATTTTGGCTATCCCGGATAGCTTGGGCCAGATATTTGTTTGATCCTGACTCAAAAATCTAAAGTGGAAATTGTGAACAGATCTATGCTACCAATTCATTCAGTTAAACGTCATATTGCTCTGTGTTTATTACATCATATGCCAGCAGCAGTGAAAATGAATTGCTAGATGAAAAACTTAAAGGGTTCTGGAAATACTACAGTAGTTTTGTTGCTTGACCACCAGGACATCACCCGCTGCCTCAAGCTGACCACTTTCACCATCGCCATCTTAGTTACACTTTACAGCTACAAGATGAGTCTGACTGAGATAGAAGAACAAAGAACAAGGTAAAGGTTAATATTTTAGGAAAAATATCAACCACTCTCAGATTTCATTTGCTGTTTTTTTTGCTTATGAACTTTTTTCACATTTACTAAAACAGTGGATTGCTAGCGGGAAAGAAAGCAGCATTTAAATAATGTATTTATGATTTGGACTCGTGATCAAAGGGCAATTTGAAGGCAACATATTGGCCTCTAAATCACTACAGACCAAGGAATTGATTAAGAAAATCATCAGAATGTAAGTCTTAACTGAAAATAATAGCTAGTACCAGGTTTGGTCAGAGATAAAATAACAAAAATAAAAATCTCCTAACATGGATGTATTAGATGTTTTTATACTGTTCGAAGAAACACGAGATAGTCTATCCATCAAATTGTGACTCTGGAAAAACAGATTAAACATTAAACAGATTAAATTCTGAAATAAACATATGGTAACAAATTCCTGCATCTCCTCTGCAGCTGCTTCCTGAGAAGTACAGTTTAACCCGTACCAGCATTGAATTTCAGTTATACAGTCCTATTAAATCACCAGGAGAACAAGACCAGATGGTAGGGTGGTTAATAGAAACCTGCATTAAATCTCATGCAAGATTCTTGTCAGTATTTGGAGATAATCATTCCTTCTCTAAACACACAGGTATCTCCTTACAGAGATTTGTTTAAAGGTTGTAATAAAGCCCCTATTCCTCTGGCCAAAGGATTTAGCTCACATTCAACACCAGGGTTCAACAATGCAGAGGTCCAAATAACTTTGCGAGGGATCAAACTCCTCTCCTGAAGGGCAGGCAGGGCCTCACAACTCAGCCTGCACTGAGAAAACACATGTCCCTAACTTCTGTGTAAGTGATTGTCATTATGTTTGAAGAGATTACGGCATTTTCTTCCAACAAACTGATGGGCTTTCATTTCACTCAGTCGTGAAACGATTTATTACTCCCACTGTCTCTACTACAAAGACTGAAAATATAACATTCAGATCTCCCACTTAAACAACTACAAATACTTTGTTCTGCTAAGTGGAAAGAGGTGAAACTGAAAATGTACACACATATTTACCTGAAATATTTTACCTTACTAAACATACAGTAAGGCACAAATAGATTTAAATAGTACAGTGCAAAAGTCTTTTGCCACCCCTAATTTATTTATATTTTGCTAAGGAAATGGGAAACCAAAGAGCATCTTTGAGTTACAGCAGACAAAGCACTAAATGCAACCACAAAAATATTTTAAATGAAGTAGAGGGCTCAACAAAATAAAAGATGCTGAAAATAATAATTAAAAAAACTAACAAAAAAAGTAAAACTGTAAATAAAATACAATAAAAATCCAGTGAAACAAACTACATTTTTTTAAAATAAAGTGACTGCAAGTTAACTTGAAAAAGTTCAATAAAGCAAACATACCGCCCCCTCCAAAACACAAGGCTTACTAAATGTAGAATGCAGACTATTGAGCAACTTATACTCAGTGTGTTTACCAACAGCCCAAGAATAGCTGACAGAAATGTGTAGTGCGTAGGGAGGCAAACAGCCGAGGTGTGGAAACAATCTTAATGCTATGAGTAAAGAGCACAGAGAGACCAGTCCAACAGCCAGGGTATGATAGCGACACCGCCCTAAAGCCCCCCTGCCCTTGTGAACCAGTCAGGTTTTAGACAGAACCACAGCACTGAAACTGCTCTGACCAAAGTGTTTAATGACATATGTCTGAATACAGACAGTGGAAAATGTCAGTATTAGTTTTACTGGATCTCAGTGCAGCATTTGATACAAATGACCACAACATATTACTCAAACCACTGGAGAACTGGGCAGGTCTTTCAGGAAGTGTACTAAACTGGTTCAAAACATACTTAGAAAACAGGAAATACTTTGTATTTTTTCCAATAGGTAACTTCACATCTGAGCAGACAAGTATCACATGTGGAGTTTCACAAGGTTCCATCTTGGGACCCCTTCTGTTTAACATTTACATGCTCCCACTGGCACAGATTATAAAGAACAACAAAATAAACTATCATAGCTATGCAGATGACACACAAATATATATCACAATGTTACCAGGAGACCGAGGCCCTGTACAGGCTGTTGGTAAATGCATTGAGGAAATTAATGACTGGTTGTGCCACAATTTTCTCCAGCTAAACAAAAACAAAACTGAAGAAATAGTCTTTGGTGCCAAAGAAAAACGATTACAGGCCTCCAGAGAACTTCAACCTATACACCTAAAAACGACAAACCAGGAGAGAAATTTGGGTGTAGTGATGGATGCAGACCTAAACTTAGAAAAACACATTAAGACAATAACAAAATCAGCTTACTATCACCTCAAGAATATATCAAGAATAAAAGATCTGATGTCTCAACAAGACCTGGAAAAACTAGTCCATGCATTCATCTTTAGTAGGCTTGATTACTGTAACAGCATTCTTACAGGTCTGCCTAAAAAAAAAAAAAAAAAAAAATCAGTCAGACAACTACAGCTCATTCAGAACTCTGCTGCTCGAGTCCTCACTAAGACCAAAAAAGTGGACCACATCAGTCCAGCTCCGAGGTCTTTACACTGGCTGCCTGTCCGTCAGAGGATAGACTTTAAAGTTCTGATGCTGGTCTATAAAGCTCTGAATGGTTTAGGACCAAAATACATCAGTGACCTCCTGACCCAGTATGAACCTTCCAGATCCCTCAGCTCATCTGGATCCGGTCTTTTATCAGTTCCCAGAGTCAGAACCAGACACGGAGAAGCATTTGAATAAAACACCAAATCCACACTTTTAAGCTTAAATTTCAAAACTTACATTTTAACTACTGATTTTATCTCGTTCTTTCGGTCACTACCCAAAATAACGAGATCACGGATACGAGCTTCCGCCGAAGGGTGGCTGGCCTCTCCCTTAGAGATAGGGTGAGAAGTTCAGCCATCCGGGAGGGGCTCAGTAGAGCCGCTGCTCCTCCACATTGAAAGGAGCCAGCTGAGGTGGTTCGGGCATCTGACAAAGACGCCTCCTGGGCGAGGTGTTCCGGACATGTCCCACCGGGAGGAGGCCCCGGGGCAGACCCAGGACACGCTGGAGAGATTATATCTCTCGTCTGGCCTGGGAACGCCTTGGTGTTGCCCCGGAGAAGCTAGAGTAGGTGGCTGGGTAGAGGGAGATCTGGGCTTCTCTGCTTAGGCTGCTGCCCCCGAGACCCAGCCCCAGATAAAGTGGAAGAAGATGGATGGATAAAACTAAACTCATGAACTAAAGTTATAACAACAAATGATAATAATGTTTGTCAAAAGCTATGCTAAAAATGCAGGACGGCTGACATATTTAATAAATGTATCATATCTATTCCTTCAAATGGTTGTTCTCGTATCCAGGAGACATGTGTCTTCAGACAAACAATTAGAACAACTGTAAATAGAAACTCTGAGGTTACTTTGACATCTAAATGAACCCAGTACACTGAATCAGAGTTCAAACATCCTGTAATGAGGCACAGAAACCACAGCCATAATAGCAGCTCTGTGAGACTGTACTGCACAGGTCTACTTTGAGCTAAATCATATCAGCTTGCGTGGCTGGTATGAGGTTTAACATGTTCACCATCCTTCATTTGCAAATGAGCAACAAAAACAAACATCTTTTGGAAGGAGATGAATAAATTAGTTTTCCCAGATCTTAAACCCAATTAGCAAAGAAAACTTTTAGGCTTAGTATTGGTGCAACAAGATTAGTACAAGCAATCTTAAGGGGACTCCTACATCACCTAAGTAACAATAAAAGCATGCTGGTTGAAAAAGAAGACAGTGGCAATAAAATAAAGAATTAATAATTAACTAAAAGAGCCAGAAAAGCCATTATCACTATCACAAAACTAAGTAATGCAGAGCAAAACGCAGAAGCTGGTTGAAATAGCAGTAAGTCACAATCTTAACCCACAAACACACAGTTGAGATATTGCCAAGAGAATAGCACTCTATCATCAGAACTCTCCTCTGACTGGCAATAAGCACTCCAACCCTAATTGGTGATGGAAATCAGCTGCACAGATGGTGGAGCGTGAAAACAGACACACCCACACAGGTAAAACCTGGGAAGGCCTGCTAGAGCTGCAACACAGACTAAGCAGATTTCTTGGCAATCTATCCAACAAATATCAAGACATTTTATTTGATGCACAGGATCAACTGGTCCATTGTTTGTTCAATATAGTTTCATGAGACAAAGCTCTTATTGGACATTTGCCGTTGTTACTTTAATACGAAAATTCGACATTGATAATCTTTTAGGATTGATTCATTAATTTTGGCAGCAGCAGAAACAGACAGAAAAATGGGCATCTCTGGACCTTAGCATACACGGGTAGTTACTACTTATTTCATGTTTATATTTATAGAATGCCTTCTTGGAGTGTGCTGACAAGTCAAAAAAGATGTCTTTGTAGCTGCATTTTGCTGAATAGATGAGCAAAAAGATTACATATTGTAGCTCAATCACCAATTCATCTTCTGTTTATCTAGGTCACAGGGGAACCAGTCTAAAGCTACCTTTAAGCTATATTATGTGTTTAACTGTTTCGTATTTTTCCCATAGCACAATTTCATCATCCGTTTCGTGAAATCAGCCACTCTACTGCAGATACACACATCCATGTTTGTGATTAGTCAGATGCTAATGCAAGCACTGCACCTTTTCATGTGAACATGCAGTTAACCCTGGGGTAACTTAGCGAGTTTATAACCAGCTCCGCGTGACTGCTTATCCCGACAGCCGATGTTGAGGTAAGTGATTCCAGATAACAGAAAGATACCCTGGGTATGGTGAACTCGTTTTGTAGTACAGACAGTACATAATGTAGTACATAACAATATTCAGGTTCATGCAGTTTCAGCCAGAACCTGGCAGGATAACAACCACACAAAGACAGCTTCCCTCTCTCTGCTGCTGCTCCAGGCTGTTGAGGCAAAGGCAAACATCAGAGTGGAGTGACATGAAAGTCTTGGGTTGTCCACAGCTGAGGCTGTGTTGGCCTTAAAAAGGCAAACACCACTACTCCTCTACAGAGGAGGGCCAGCATGAAGCTACTAGAAGGATTAACATTTGGATGCAGGATATTATGAGATTTAATGGATTCTTGTATGTTGCTGCAGCAGAAACTGATCTAAACAGAGTGGTTTCACTCTTGAAATTACACAATTACAAGACAACATGTTTTAACCAACAAAAAGCATCCAATTACCTTTGCTTTTCAGTGACATAGGTCATTAAATATGCCAGAGATATGTTTTTGGTTTGCTTATTTGTTTTATTCCCCAGATGAAAAAACTCACTCATCCTCACATTTATACATACAGCTAATTTATAATTACCAAATTAATCAAACCTGTATTCGGACTCACTAGCTGACCAGCAAAACATTTCACGACCCTGAATTTCTTCATGTCAGGTGACATAGCTAACCACTACACTTCCCACAAAACAGTTAATAACCATTTCAAATATAATAGTCAAATTTCATGATGAGATCATTAGAAGTCCCTCTAGAAATTATGTCCATGAAGAATGGATTGGTGCAACTTCAGCAGTGACCCTGATGTTATACGAAGAACAGAACACAGAACGCGTTTAGTTTACAACTAAAGTTATGATCGCTGATTGTTGTGTTCACCATTTGGGCATAACATGAGACATGACTCCTGGATTAAAGGACACATCTTATTTTATTGGGCATGTTCCACATTATCTGTGCATGCAAAATTTATTATCAGCTTATAAAATACGACGCAACTTTAAAGATTAGACTTACCAGCAACTATATTTTAAATGTACAGTTATACCAGTCCTTTTATGTCTCTATTTTTCCACTAATGTGCCCTGCAAGTGGCACTTTCAGTGAAAGAATCCATCTGTTGCCAAATGAATAATCAAGGCATTATTCATTAACTTGTGCAGGGAACAGTGGGCAGAATGAGTTTAAGTGCCATGCAGAACATTTGTTTCTGCATTATGACTCAGCCTTTACTGGCAGGAATGACTTCTCCAAATAATGTTCTTTCATCTGTTCCCTCGAATTCCTCTAATTCGTGCTCCTGTAATAAAACTTGCACAAACACTTTTATCACTCAGCTCGTGCAGCCATACATGTCCACATTACTGAGCACAGTGAGGCTTTAGTCCTGAAATGCTTAGGAGGAAAAAATGTTCCCTCCTCCCTCTCATAAGCCGTGCTTGGTCCAAGATAATATTCAAATGGTCTAGATAATGTTCAGCCACAGTTCAGATACACTGACAGGTCCAGAATAGGGTCGATAACAACTAAAGCAAACCTATTAACATAATGGGAAAATACACTGATGGAAACTGTTAGCAACTTCTGTGTAGCCAATTACTTTCATGTATTGACTTGTTTATGTTGTTAAGAAGCATTTTCATTAGCATGTGGTGTTTATAACAATACATAAGCTGCATGCAGAACGCTATTTGAATGCGAAAGCTCCCATTTTAAACAGTCAACACCGCCTGCGATCATCAAAGTAAAGTCATATTTATACGAACGACATTTTTCCAACGTTACAGCTAACGTTGGGCTGCCCGCCGCTCGGAACAAGTAACTGTCGTGAAAAGCAGGCTGGCTCAGTTTTAGACAACTTACCGATATGTGTCGTCAACGGGTGGTGATGATTTTACAGGGTGTAACGCCCGAACATCTTAGAAATAGAGCCGAAATTAAAGTTTGACGCTGCTGATCTATCTGGCCTCCTCTGCGCCATGACAGCCTGTACCGTAATGAATGCTGCCTTCAAGTGCTGTCGTAAAAAAGGGCTTCTTCGAACGCAACACCAGGAAATCTTCCACACGAGACGAGACGCTATAATAAAAAAAATAAAACAAATGTTTATTGTTTTTACTGAATTGTACATATATGGATTCTTAACAAATAAACATTATTTTCTGGGGCATGTACAAATAAATTCTCATCACAAAATCTGAAGAATAGAATAGCCCTTTATTGTCATGGTACATCAAAACGAAATTAGGGTTGCTCCACACCAACTGTGCAGGAATAAAATATAAATAGTAAGACAGCAGGAATAAATAACAAACAGGAGAAATTTATATAATCAAGAGAAAGGCAATGATAATAGAAGAGGCACACAATGGTGAAAAAAGTGCTGGAAGTAGTGCAAAGGACTTGATTTAGTGTCTATATGTGAGTGGCCTGAGTGATAAGGAATATTCATATCATGGCTGAGATTGGTGAGATGAGTGGGCAGGGGTGGGGTGTGGGGGGGATAGTATTTGTTAACAGTCCGAATGGCACAAGGGAAGAAGCTGTTTGTGAGTCTGGAGGTGTGGGACCTGATTGACCTGAGGCACCAACCAGAAGGCAGCAAGTCAAACAGGTGGTAGGTGGGGTTCAAGGGGTCATCTGTGATGGCCCTGGTTTTCTTGAGACAGAAGGATGTATATATTGCGCCCAGGGACGGCAGAGGGCAGCCATGATATTTTGGGCCATGTTAATTACCCTCTGCGAACCCTTCCTTTCTCAGTAGTGGCCCCTGTGTACCAAACACCCAGGCAGTAGGCGAGCACGCTCTCCACTGAGGAGCAGTAAAAGGCCAGCAGCAGCTTCCAGTTCAGCTTATTCTTTGTCAGGACACAGAGGAAGTGCAGCCGCTGTTGGGCCTTCTTTACCAGGGCGATTCATAACACAGATGGTATGATTCAAAAGCATGATTAGTTGTGGCAGTGGTTTTGTGGGGCATGTCCCACTGGTTTGGGTGCTGAGCCACTGCGGGTGGGTCTTGGAGCATTAATTTGTAATGATTAATTATTAACAAATTGTTTGATGTGAAGTTTTCTTAAGCAGGCTGTGCCCCTGTGGCTCTGAATTGTCAGCAATGATCATAAACAGAGAAACACATGATCAGATAATGATAAACAGAGAAGAAACCAGTTCAGAGACTTCATGTGGATGGGAGAGAGAAGAAAAGTTCTGGGGCTGGACCAAATAGGATTCTATAATGAGAATGATGAGAAAACTAGTGCTGGCAAGTTCAGAGTGTTTTCTTTTATTGTTTGATTTTGGGCAGTAATAGAAGAGAGGGGACGAAGCTGTAAGGATACTAATAACACAGGTAATATGTTTTTCACACTTTCTCACTGTGCCCCCTGGTCAGACTTGTGCAAATGTTAAAAGAAAAACTTTAGAACAGATTCACTGAAATCAGTATTTAGAGAATCAGTACTATGAGGTTGTCCTTCACTCTAGTTAAATTTTATTTGCAACTAATCAAAATTGTAAAGTTTTTCTAATCTCACTCCGGCCTAGTGCTATAAATAGATCTTACATCTATAAAAACCTTATTACATGGTGCTGGTGCTGAATTTAAGGATGTTTTCTCAACTAGAAATAAAAAATAAATGCCAGGGCATGAGGGATTTAGTGTTCCTGACTTGACACATGGATTATGTGCAGAAACTGGGGTTTCAGTGACGCCTTTGACAGTGCGAAGGACATTACATAAGGTGTGCCTCAACTGACAAGAAACCCACTGGTCACAAAATGGCACAAAACTGCAAACATAAGCCTTGAGCATAACATACAAAATGAAGAATGTTTGAAAAATTACTGAAATGATAACTTCCAGTCTTGAGAAGCTTTGCAGGGCAGGATTTCTCCAAATGAGAGTGACCTGAAACATATACAGAGATGATAGCTGTATCATCTCTAAGTATAGCACACAGTCAAGCCTATGAAGGGATAAATCAGTATAAATGACTACCCAGGCAAACAGAAGGGCAATGAAGTTAAGAAAAGCATTTGAAATACAATAGCTGGAGTGCAAAAGCAATCTTACAAAGAGTGACTGTGGACCACTGGAATATATACCAAAAAGTTAATAAAGTGAATGATAATATTTCTAGGATAAAGGAGCTGGTGAGGAGAGGTCGTGAATGGATAATGCACAAACTTTGACATTATGAATAAATGCCTGCAAAGCCACGGTGATTTTAAAGAAAAAAAATGGAATCTATGATTTAGTTAAGCATGTCCACAGAATTGAATCCGAAACAAGATTATCATGGGTCACATCTCTCATCAGTAATAATGGAGTACTTTACAGGCAAATAAGGATGAATTTAGGATATACTTACTTATTGCTACTGCTTCTGAATTCTTACTCTAGGTATCCAAACATTTAGTTGTTTTATATCAAAACAGTATCAGAGTGTATTTATTTTTGTTGTAACAACTTTAAATAAAAATTTCCATAACCTTTGGAATAATGCTGTGTTTGCTGTCTCAGTGGCTCGTTTTTCAAACTGTGAACTTGAAATGTTGAAATCCCACCAGTCTTCCATATGCCCTGCAGACGCTCTCCCTCATCTTATAATTAAAACCAAAACCAAGCATCATCAACATTTTCCCTCACCCATCGTCTCCACTTGGAAAATAAACGTTTGCCTTTGGGAGTATTGTGCAAATAAAAAATTATTATGTAAAACTATAAGCAGTTTTTTGTAAATACAAACAACTCATAATAAATACTTCAGTCAATGTGCTACGGTTCTGCCTCAGCCTAACCAGATAAAACTGTCAAGGAAAATGGACGTGAAATTGTCCTTTTTAAATTCATATGATTCCCGTGTGAAGCAATAAATTAATCTGGTCCTCTAAGTCACTTGGCACCAATTTCAAGCAGCAGAACCCTCACAGAGAAAATCCGCCAAGGCTTTCACAATGTTTAACTCAATAAACTGCTTAAAATTCAGTCCATGGAGGACACAGGTACATTTATCTACCTTTGTGGTTTGCTGCTGAGAGGGGGATCATGAGGAGCAGAGAAAAAGATGATGGCCTGGAATGTAAAACAAAGAGCGAAATAACCCTTTGCTGGGCAATTAGGAGTGACCCACTGTTGAACTTCCTCTGGCCTCACTGTGTCCCTCAGGCACTGTAGAGGTGGGAACAGCTGACACACATCTTCCATGGGGGTGACATTGCACAAATGCTGCCGAATTATATGCTTACAGACAGTCTCGTAATAATTTATACTGACATTTTACACCACTCGGCTCGGATTTGGTAATTAAAATTTGACTGTGACACTCGTCCTCACAGGGAACAAGTGAATACTGTAAGATTTTGGCCCCCAAAAATATTCCTCAGACATAGTTTCAAAAAGGAATCTGACATTTTTGGAAATGTCAGATATGGAGAGGAAAAAATTCCACCTCTTGAGTTTACTTAATTAAATACCATTTATGCTCATTATCTTCTTCTTTTTGAATCGTTAGCTGCTAAATGTTTTGGTACATTTACCAATAAGTGATTCAACACTGATTGACCAGTAGAATGGGATGTTTTTCTTTTTCTTTTTGAAAACAGATGATAAATTCTCATTTTTTTGTCTTGATTTATTCAAGATAAATATTGAAAAGAAAATTTCAGAAAACTCAACCCACTGTGATGATCATGATCTCATGAGAGCGAACCAAAAGGCTTGTTAGAAGGAAAAAAAACCATCACTTTACACCACTTCACTCACTAGATGGAGACATTTTACAGGTTTTATGATAAAGCCGCTCTTAGAGCTGTTGACCAGTTGGTGTGAGGACAAAAGGCTCATTCTCAGTTTGTGACCTAATGTCCAAACTTTGGCTTGGTAAAATAATACATTTGAAGGGCTTACTGTAGTACAGCCTGTGGACATTTGGACTCTTATAGCAACAGCTTAAGGCTTGCATGCACAGATGCCTGACACAGAGCTTCTACACTGTGCTTAAGGATTAGCAAGCTGTTAGTAAAGCCCTTCCTAAGTTGTAAGCTGATAGTTTCTGAATATGTAGACAAATGGCCAGACAAGAGTTTAGGGGTGTAAGCTGCAACACACCTTGCAAACCTGTGAAAACTATGCATGTGTTACTAGTTGTAGCAGTCTGTGTGATTATTAGAGACAGACATTACATTGAAAAAATCCTCAATTTAAATTATGCCCCATCCAGAAAAAAATGTTTTCTTATCAGTTAAGAAATGTAGATATGTATTAAATGTAATACATATCTACACACCAGTTATAGTGTCTGATGTATTTCCTGGCCAGTGCTGAAATGCACTTTATTTATTTAAATAAATTCAAAGTGACCATCATTCATGAATTCATGCATTAGCAAAGAAAATCGAAGGAGACTGGCGGATTTTGCCATCTGCAAATATGTATGATGTCGATTTTAAAGAGCGTAATTCATCACACATCAATCAGCAAGTAAATTAGCTAAATTTAATTTTCTGTCTTTTTGTATAAAGCAGGAAAACATCCAGCTTATTATATTTTCTTGCGGCGTAGCTGTTAATTGAATTTATAGCACTTACACCTAAAACATCGATGCTTTATTGACATTTGCTGTTGTGATTCTGTGTTGCATATCGAAGGCCACAGCAGCGTTATTGTGTAAATTATTGATATGACAGAGCGCGGCTTTAAATGTCAATACACCTCCCTGGAGAAGGAAAGTGAACGACCCCTGATGCTGAAGTTTGATCAATAGATGGAGATGGGTGCCTTGCGAGAAGTGAAATGGCATAACACAGCGAGACTCAAAAGAGGGGGGAAAATCATCAAAAATTAAACAAGGGAAGTTACAGATGAAGGGAGAATACAAATGTTGCATTTTTTCCCCTAAAAATAAAGCTACAGCAGCACAATATTCCCAAGCAGATACACCGTGTAGCACATAATGACTACCTTCTTGTTGTGTCACAATATCAAAGGTCAAGATGTGCTCTGGTTAATCAAATTCCGAATTTATTGCTGCACAGCGGTGTTTCTCTGAGAGGTGACAGCTTTAAAGGGCTTGATAATAACACACCGTGGGGATGTTGAATAAGCATGTGTATTATTTGCGGATGAGGGTGTCAGGGAAAAGCAACACATTAGGTAGCAGCATAAAATATTGAACAAACTCATCTTTATTGTGCACGTCAGGAGGATGGTGCTGTGGCTTGCTCAGCAAAGCCTTCCCTGGATACGATAAGGTTTGAATTCTCTGTATATGCATTCTTTGCAGATCCACTTTTATTCATGTATTCAAATTTGCATGGTTTTTTAAAAAGTATTTTTACTTGCTGGGTGATTTATGACTGTCTACAGTGTGTGCACCAGATTTATTTCAGGTAAGATGCAGAATGTCTGCATCCAGTGGCTTAAGAGGCTGTTATAACCATTTACTTGTGTAGAATAATTAGGATAATATAGTCTGAATAAGAAATGTGTCCTTACTTCTTTCCTTTGATCTTCCTGAGACAAAATCAAAACATAAAATCTTTATGTGACATACATAATTATGATTTCTCCCAGACAACAGAGTGTGTCTATTTGCAGCTGCCACAATATTTATGCAAAATCAAGCTCTATTTGCTCTATTTGTTGCAACCACACAGTTACATGTTTCATGCTGTGTACGCTGTCAGATGTGCCATAAAGAGCATCTTTCAATCAGGTGTCATGGTGTGTGTGTGTGTGTGTGTGTGCATGGATGTGTGTGTGTGTGTGTGTGTGTGTGTGTGTGTGTGTGTGTGTGTGTGGGCACAAACTGAAAATCCCCTGTCAAACACTGAGTCATTTCTCTTATTTGCATGTAATGCACACTTAATGCCAGATTATACGTTCATCTTCACCTTCATGTTTCTATCCTTTTATTAAGTCTTTGTTTATGTGCCATGGAACCGGCGAAACAAAAACTGGGAAATTATAACATCACATTCATTCTCGTTTCTCTGTAAATCTTAAACACTGCACCATGTTTGTGATTACTGAGCATTTCTACCCACTGGATTGCAGAAGAAAGAAAAACTTGCAAAGCATAATCACAAAAGCTGTCAGCTGTCAGTAAAGCGACTGAAGTGTGAATGATTGAAATGTGTTTTATTCTGTGTCCGCTCACCATAAATTGCCCTGCGAGGCTAAGGGACTCATGAACATGCACATTTACTGCATTCAGTCAACGGTCTCAGTGTTGCTGTGCTTGCAGTTGCATATTTTTACTTGCATAAACAGTAGTTATTTCATTTCTGTTGCTGTAGCGTTCACTGGGGGCAAAACACTTTAGTGTTGGTTTACTGTGATTAATAATTTCTGAAGGCATGGTTATCTGCTTGCCCACTGCTCACAGCCTACATGATAATCTGCAGTCTAATCCAATATGCTGCTGATGAGTTGAGCTACTACGTGTGGATATTACCTCTGCTGACACATCTGCATTGGCTGAGTTTACAGTAAGAGAAATATAGTCGGAATTTTGCAAAATCTTCTTTATTTCCCCTGCATTTGCAGTAAAGTTGGCCGACATCCCAACCCAGTCATTTAAATTGAATATGACTGTGAAAGTTTATGCTGCCATTACAGGGGCCATCAAAGTGCCTAAATGGAAGATTAGAACCCATTTATCCTTCTGAAAAAAATATTGTTTTGAGACTCTTAGACAGCATTTTCCTAAGACATCAGTGAAATATTTCAGCACTTTCATTTATCATTGCATTGCTCTTCTCTTTCACGCAGCAAATAAGCAACTGCTTCTGCTTCCAATGCCGAGAACTCCTCACATATCCATCTTCTAGCTTAGTTTGCACCCAAAAACGACACAATTAATCATGCTGTCACACTGTCTATGCATGCGAGCTAGATGGCTCAGGGTTACCAGGCACAGAGGGACGCAGTCAAACAACGTAGCGGAGGATGTTAACTACTTCGTGATGTGCAAAAACTGATTTCCATTATCACTGTGACCATGCAAGACTTTAAGTGTGAAAGTGTTGGATTATGCATTAGTCATCTTGCTTTGCATAATTATTTTGTACTCTGAGTGTCCACTTTAAGCAGTCAATCGGCTTTTCTCAAACATGTCATTCTCTTTCAGAGGGCTAGCCAAAATGAATAAATTTTAAAAAATGAGATAAAATAAAATAGACTTAATAAAAAAAAGGTTTCTCGTCCCCATTTACTCCTTCTAAATTCTCACTACACATGGTTAATTTAGGCTCAATGACTCATATGACTCATCTAGTTAAAATGAACAAGCAGCCCTATTCTAACATTGTGGTGAACAGAAATTCAGTAAGTCAAAGTGTTATAACAGGAATAGAGTCACAGAGGTGGTGACGCTCTAGCACTGGAAAAAAATAATAATTGGACAATTCTATATTTGGCTCCGTGTTTGTGTATTTCAATCCTCATCCTTATTAAATTCATCCTGAGTGCATAACTGATCCCTCAACAGAACGCTCTGAAGTCATCTTTGGATGTAAGATGCCAGCTAAATGAACAGCTACTAATAAAAAAAAGTGAATTTCTCCAGTTTCCCTCAATTCTCAGCAAGCCTCCCCCCTCGCTGCATGCTCAGAGGAAGTGACACCAACACAGCAGTGTCCCTGCCGACAAAAGTGTTCATTTTGGTACTTTCTGTGGAAAATAATAAGACATTAAACCCTGGGAGGGCTGGAGAGCCTTATGTTACTTGCAGCCTGTCTTCGAAGAGCAGCTTTGCCTCCTTCTCGCCAAATGCGCTTACATTTGGGGACTCCTACCTCCTGCCACATTTCCAAGGCAGCTGTGTTATTATGGATAGAGATTACTGAGGGTTGGTGGGCAGAGGCAGACCTCAACTGATTATTAGGAGAAACAAAGCGAAATGCTTGGTAAGCGTGGCCTGTTTGAGTGCAATTATCCTGCACTCTTGAAAATTCTGCCTCAAAAGATTCGAGGGACCGCAGGGTTACTGCTCCCGAATCAAAGCCACAACACGCTTCCATTGAATTAGTATAGATAACAGTACATTTTATGTTTAAGAGCTCTGACTGTGCTGAAGAAGTCTGTGGTAAGGCAATAGAGAGCGAAAGTAAAAAACTGGAGCTACCAGACTTTCTTATCTCATTAACAGGTGTGTTTTGCTAATAACAAAGAACTACAGCCCTGTAACAGCATGTCGACTGGACAACCCCACACATTTAAAAAAGAGAGGTTAAAAAACAGAATAATCTGAAATATTTCAGTTTTATAGCTATAGTTACATTTTCCCACACTGCTCATTTGGTGGCTACAAATGCATTAGAGATACATCTAAGCTGTTGTATAAGAGCTTGTTTATCACAAGCAGGACTAAATTTTTATGAATTCTGTTTTTTTGGGTTTTGTTTTTTTTTACTAGAAAATTGATATACTTCCCTAATGTCTGCTGGGGGGAACCCACAGCTGGAGGCAACATGGCAAACGGGAAAACAACAAAGAACAGAAGGAAGAACGTTTTCCTCTCATGTGTCACACAAGTCAGCCACAATGTCAGTGACACAGTAGCTCATCTGGCTCACGATCCATCATAATTTACATGTTATTGTAATGTGTGAAGTACTAAAAGAAAATGGTGAGTTTTTTTGTTTTTCTTTTCATTTTTTGGCCTTACTGCACCAACTAATGAAAAGTAAAATCTACCTAGACGCCAAAGAGGATGCAAACCACCACATCCAAAGCAAATGAGTCTACTTCACTCTTGTATGAAAGTGTAGATGCCAGGAGTGTTTGACTCCACTGTGTGTAGGAACCATGACCTTCAAAAGCATGGAAATGTGTGAATGCATCAACTTGTCATAGTGCTGATAACACTGTATTACTAATATTAGCAACTCATTGGTTGACTCCCACAGTAGGAACCTTTCTACTGTGGGAGTCAACCACTAGGATCATGATCATCATTACCATTAGAGTAACAGAAGAACAGAGGTATGCATCTGAAGCTATCACTTTATTGTTTGATAAAAATCTTTCTTCTTCAATCATTTTGTGCAAAACTGACAAATCCACTCCATGAGGAGTGAGAATTTGGTGAAAATGTAAATATAGGTCAAGACATTTTGTCTGAATAATACTTTTCTAGAAGAACCGATTGTTGTGAACTGTGGACAGACGCGTCACCACGGCATGAGCTCATTGGTCAAGTAACGGCTCATGTGTTTGACATCGGGTATCCCGTCGTCTTTAATACATCAGTGTTTCACCTATCAGATGTTGTTCCTCTGGAAGAAACAACAACCAACAACTTATTAAAGAGGCACACAGGTGCAAATATGATATATTTTCAGTAGTTAATTTTTCTTAAAAATTAAGATAAAGGTTTTCTAAAATAAATATTTATTCTATATTCTATATTGTAAAATAATATATCAAAACAAGATAAAAGTTTATGAACTTAGTCACACAATACCAGCACCAGCTGAACTTTAGTTGGGGGTGAATACTTTTAGCCATCTAAAATGAAAATACATTAAATTTAGAGGGTTTATTTTGAACTGTTGGTTGAGAAAATACCATTTTGTACCATTAGTTCATAAATGTTTCTAAGCCTTGCCTTGTTGGAATCATTGCATGTTCCACTTCATTTGTTTTATTTTTGAATCTTACCAAAAGGGAAAATTCAGAAGTTTTTCTGCATGATGGAGTGGTATCAAAATGAAAATATTTTTTTCTGTTAGACCAACAACTAAGATATCCAAGGTAGTTAGGAGAATCACTGAACCTGTTTGCTCTTTGCGTGATTATTTTCCACCTTTCACACACTGAAATTGAAATAGAAAGTGTTCTCAATTGCTGAGACAACAGTGAAGGCCGTGTTTATCTGCACAGAAACAAATCTCACGCTGCTGCTCCTCAGCCAAACATCCTATCATTCTGCCCAAACGATTTCATGCATGGGGAAGCTGAGATTAGGAAGAAAATATCAGGTTAGAAAGGACAGTAAGAACTCAGGCTGAAGCACCTTCTAAACACAAACAAGCTCATCTGTTCTCCCACCTTATACTAAAATGTTTTTATAATTATGTAGCCTACTTAGAGCTGTTAGAACTCTATTTTGCTATTATGCACTTTAATAGATACTTAGAAGTATCCATAATTTAATTCAGTCCCTTAAATACAATTTCAGTCAAAATGGAGCACCTAGAGCAGCTCTGAGCTTTTGGTTTAGAGGGGTTACTTGTACTCACTGGCCATGTTTAGTATGAGCGTCATAAGGAAAGGTATAATGTTTCCATAATAAGTGCCATTTACTGTTCATTAATTTCAATTAAAAACATTTTTGCCTTTGGTATTTTACAGTGCAGTTACTGGTCCTGACACATTCGTAATCATATCCTGAAGTTTTTCTTTTGCTCATATAACCTCTTGTTTTTAATTTCTTAGGCTTGTGTGAACCTCTGGGTTCAGTTGCTGTGGCAACTAGATCACATTTCCTCCAGTGGAATGAAAACAAGCTCATTTAGTTTGTCATCTCCGGGCTCTGCTTCCCTGCACCTGCTCAATACAAGGATATGAGTATCTTAAATTACTAACACCCGTATCACAGGCATAAATAGCTAGTTGCGAGTAGTAGATCCAGGTGAGCTTGTAAAGTAGTAAAAGAAGAAAAGTCCATATCAGCAGTCACAGAAGTAGTAGCTAGGAAGATTCTGGAGATAATCAGTACTGTCACTTTATACTTACGGTAATATGTTTTGGTCATTGTTTCTTCTTCCCTGCACAGAATGATGCATATGTTTTGCCTGCAGTTCCACTAAGACATCTAATCTCTACTATATGTATATATAAAATCATAGCACATAAATATTATAGATATCATCTACCGAAGAACTTTAATATTTTATTTTGTGTTTATTTATTGTATAAGTTTGACTGTTTTGCTCACATGCTTTGCTATTTACTCACAAAGTTTCTTTTTACACTGTATTTTAATTCATTACACCTCTTCCCGATCACCATAAATAGCAGCTCCCATGTTAAGTCCACAGCTAATGATAGATGCTTTGCTAACTATTCAACACTGAACGCCTGAGATGACTACATACAGCTGTGCAGTGGAATAAAAGTGAAGAAGTAGCTTTGTGCCAAGCTGTTCTCATTCCTGGGGCATCTATTAAAACTGCTGTTATGGCTAATTTACACAAAAAAGGGTCACACGGTAGAGCCTGACAGATGGGGTTATGGCATTAGCTGCCCCCAACTTTTACAGCACAGATGGTTACTGTTGAGAAAAGTGTCCCAAATGTAACCAAGAAGTTCTCAGAGTCTAAACCTAACCACAGATTGTTAAAGTAAGTAAAAAACGGTGTAAAACACTTTCAGTAGGTTTTCATGGTTTATAAAACTTGAAGGGAACTCTTTATGATGGGTAATTGGACTATTAACTTTTTTTTGGATGCATCTGTGCAACCAGGGCACCACTCAAAACCTCTCCTCATGGTCAGGGCAGAGAAGAAGTCAGTTAAGGGATCACTTCACTGATTGGGTTCAGTCCTCTGGGGAAGCTGGTGTAAAGATTCATAGCGGCAGAGGTGGCAAAAGTACATTTGTGACTGAAACAGAAGCACAAATAATTGTGTAAAAAAAATACTACAGTTTTTTACTCAGTTAAAAGTAAAAAAGATACAAATGTAAAAAGTAACTCCTCGTACGACATTTTTGTTTTTTTGCCAAGCCATCGCATTAATATTATAATAAAATAATATAAATAAATATGAATATGAACATTATTTTTAACTGAATTTCTAATTCATCAGAATTAGAATTTTAAAATTTCCATGGGTGACTTTGCATCAACATCTAAACAGAAAAATTTGAATAGTCACAGGTTTAAGTGGGACTTTAAAAAGTGCAAGAACCCAGAGATCTGTGGTTGTGCTGCAGTGTCACAGTAATTTAGATATTGAGTGCTATTTTGTGTAGAGTTTGTTTTTAATTGTGCTGCTAAATTTGGTGGATTTTCACAAGTGAATTCAACATGATACAAGCAGATGTTGTATGGTGGCTGATTTCTCGCACCCACACATTATAAAATCAGTACAAATGTAAAATTCAGTCAGCAAATCTAATCCTCATCATCAACTTACATTTAATTTGATGTCTGCTACCCTTTTTGTATCCTAACTTTGACCATGGACACATTAGCTGCTCTGCACCAGTCCACTATAACCCTTTATGATAAACTAAGCATTTAAGCCTGTACTCAGCTGGTATTTTTATGCAACCTTTGAGTAACAAAAAGTGAGTATTCTTCCATTTATTTTGCAGGATGGTTAATAATATGAAAAACTTTAGGAACACATAATGCAGGCCATAGATCCATTACTTTACATGTAATCTGTCTTTCTTACATTTCTCTCACATTCTTTTCTCTCCCAGTGAAATCAAATCAACAACTTTAGCTAACAGACACTCACTGTGTGACAAACTACACAGAAACAGTGTTTCTGTTTTCTGATATTTGTTGAGCTGTTAGAAATGCTGCGTTTGAACTCAACTTCAACATTACTCTCTTTACTTGCTCCTCTTCTGTAGCACCAGCTAGATGCTAAAGTACTTGCGACCAGAACTCCTGGACATCCAGACATACGGAATGATCCGGACAAAGAGCTTCCAAATCATTCTGAGTCACTTTAAGCCCTGAATATCATGCTGCAAATAATACATAAACTGTGTGTGATGAGTCCAGGTGATGGATACCTTAATATGATTTGCTTTATGTGTTATTGTTCTCTCCAAATCTAATGAAATGAAATGAAATCAAATTTTTATTATCTTTGAAGGTGCACAGATGCAGAAAATAATAACTCCCCTCAAATGTGTTAAACCTAAAGTAATGAGCTTGTTTTGAAAATGGAAGGAGTAGAAAGTAAAAGTAAAAAGTTGTCAGAAAAATAAACTCTCAAATAAAGTACATATACCTAAAAATTCTACTTCAAATAAAATACTTGCGCTCTTGTTACTTCCCACCTCTACACAGTAATCCCGTCAGTGGCAGTCTTTTAGAAAATTGCCTTTCCATGGCAATAGCAATCTTCCGGCCAAACATCCACTAATTTAATTGTCTATCCTTCCACTTCATCTGATGCATTAATCATTGAATCATTCATCCAACGCATCTATTTAAGAAACAAAATAATTCAAACGATTCCACCAAGTCTGTCTGGCAGCCTCCGTATCTGATCCAGCTCACAGCCCTAATGGTAAACAGTTGACCAGACACTACTCTGCAAGCAGGAATGATTCATAATGAAGATTGTGTCATTCCTCCCATACTGAAAAGCTTCTGGCTCACTGTAGCTTGTAAACACCCTGCTGCTGCCAGCACAGTGCAGAGCAGCAATGGCAGCAGCATCTCCAAAACTGTCAGCTACAAGAGTCAACGTCAAGACCTAATTAATAGACAACATGTAGATGATAGCTTAAAGGACAATAAAATCGAGGTTTTGTAGCCAACATTATTTATCAATGAAGTTTGCATCATTCAAAATGCAGTTAAATTATTTGGCTACAACTAGGGATGGGAATCCTAGGAGTCCAATTCCTTGGAATTGTTAGTCTGCTTGCTTATAAGCCAAACTCTGAATTTCAACAGGTAACAAATGGATGAGCAGTCAGGCTGCAGCTTCAGTTTCTACCTGTTAGTGTTTCTACAGTAGAGTCACATTGGCGAGTCTCTTTGTGTTGGTTTTTATCTTTGCTTTGTGCTGTCGGCTTCGTGTTCTGTTTGTGTAATACTAAGAGAAAGATCATGTCTGTTGCCATTAGGATAGAAATTTGTGTTGGTGTGTGGGACTGTAGCCTATAGGTTTATATTGTTAAATGTTAATTACGAGACAATGTGTTTAAGGTCATTTTGCAGAGTAACACAAAAGTAATGTAACGAGTAGTATAACAAGTTACTTTCTCCTGAGAGTAATTCAGTAACATGCTACAGGGAGCTGGGGTCTTTGACCCGGCATTTTGAGTTTATTTTTGTATTCGTGATTCTATCCTTCCATGATGATGCTTTTAGTCAAATTTTGTATGGTCTAGTTTTGAGTTTAGTTCCTTTATTGTCTCTAAGTTTATTTGTATATCTTGTTCTTGCACTGTAAAAAAGGGCAGTGAAATTGACATAAAAACCATGTAAAACCCCTACAGAAATGTATAGTAAACCCCAAAACACAACTTTCCTGTTTCGATCACAGTGAATTATTGTAAACCTTTAAACAGAATGTTCCTGTTATATTTACAACATGAATGTGTGATTATAATCAAATTTATTGGTTAAAACTACAAATACTGTGAATAAAAACAGTGAAACACCGTAATACTCATAACCAAACAATCATGTTAATTTGACATGCAAATACTGTAAAAATCACAGTTTTAGTCAGTTTTTCTTAAAAACACATGACCTATAAGTCACTTTACAACTGCATGGATGTACTGGGCCTACTTTTAACATGATTCATGAAATGATGCAAAGTCATGGATAGGACTAATAAAAATGTTTTCACAGAAGATGTCATTGTGAACCTGAGAGGTTGCCTCTCCATTTATAGGCTATATAAAAATATACAATTAAAATTGTTTACATCATGTTTTTTTCTTAAATCATTCGGGCTATTTGCAGCCTATTGTAGGGTAACCAATAAGAAATTATTATTTAACGACTAAGTAATGCTTCTGTCATAATGCTTGTATTCTTTATGTTTCTTTTAATTGCAATGTGATACTTAGACTAGAATACTTTTTTGGGTTAGGTCAGCAATGTCTCATTATTAAAGGCTAAACAAACTTACAGTGCCTCCCATAGGATCTCTATGGTGCCTCATCTCCACAGAGCTGTAAGCTACTTCAGGCCACTCACGTTGCACTGAGCGCGCCTAATTTTGAATGTGCATCTGAAGCTCGTCTCTGATTGGATAATGACGTGAGGGCGGGAGGAGAAGAGCGCCTAGTTCACGAACTTAGCTAACGAGCCAGCACTAGATAAGAAAACGTCGAACTTTCAGCAACTACGTTGTTAGGACAAATTACAAACATACGATTTCAAGTGTTTTTTGAGGATCTGTGTTTGTTCGTCAGAAAGTCTGCACGGTAAGTTCAATATCTTGGCGACGTTTTTTCGAGATAAAAGCACCAGTTGATATTTAGACCAATGCTCATAACCTAGCGCTAGCATGCTAGTTCAGCTGAAAAGCACAGGCAAACTTTTGAAATACTAAAAATGATCATCTGCGTCTTTTGTAAAAAGGTATTGGTCACATTAAGAGGCTATGTACTACATTGCAGAGTGCATAAGAATGAGCCTTGTTGTATTTTTAAATGTGTTGGCGCCAATTGCAGCCAAACATTCACCACGTACTCTGCTTTCAAGGGGCATTTTTATCGTGTGCACAATGCACCTGCACTTCAAGCTACTCCTAAAGCTCTTGTTGCAGATTTAAAATGTGCGGTTTCATTATGTGCCCGCCATTTTCAAACAGTGAAAGAGCTAGTGTCTCACTTAAACGATCATATTGCAGAGGGCAGGTCTGTGTCATGTCCAGTAAGTGGTTGTAAGCATATGTTTACAAAAAAGTCATCATTTACTTCTCACATGTGTAGGAAGCATAAAGCTTGTTCTCCAGATGGTATTGATGACATGTACAAGGAATCTCGTCCTCAGCCCCCAAATGACAGTACAGAATATTCAGAAAACACACATGAAACCATGGCATCTGCTAGTTCAGCCAGTGATATGCCAGAGAAGGATAGTCATTCTTATCTCAGAAACATGTGTCTCTTTTACCTTAAACTGCAAGGACAGCTGCTAATTCCTGCCTCTACTATACAGAGTATTGCTGAGGAAATGCAGAATGTGCACGAATTGGGTCAAGCCTACACAATTAATAAGGTAAGTTGTTTACTAAAAAATGAAATGAACCTATCAGATGAAGCAGTCACTAAAATCTGTGACTGCATTAAAGAGTCAGATTTGTTCTCTGCTTGCCATCAGGGACAACTAGGAACAACACACACCAGAAATCAAACATTCAAAAAAATGTTTAAATACACAGAACCCAAGAAAGTGCCATTGGGAATGGATGAAAACATGACAGAAAAATGTGCTTACTACATACCAGTTGGAGAAACCCTGAAGAGCTTTTTAGAGTCACAGTTATGGAGGAATACACAGTCACAACAGTTTGGGGGTCCTGATGTAGAAATTTTTAAGGATTTATATGATGGCAAAATTTTCAAATGTCACCAGTTCTTTAATGAAAACCCTGAAAGCCTCAAACTGATTTTGTACCAAGATTCATTTGAGGTAGTGAATCCCCTGGGTTCTGCTAAAAAGACACACAAACTTCTTGCAGTCTATCTGTCATTAGCAAATTTACCCATTCATTTGCGTTCAAATACAGATAACATGTTTTTAGTCTTGTTGTGTGTTGAGAATGACTTCAAGCGTTTTGGAATAGCCAAAGTTTTCTCAGAGTTGTTGGCAGATCTGAAATCTTTGGAGACAGATGGAATAGATGTAGATGGAGAAACTGTAAAAGGGGGTCTTTACTGTATTGCTGGGGACAACTTGGGTTCTCATTGCATAGGAGGGTTTACAGAAAACTTCAGCTGCTCTCAATATTTTTGCAGGTACTGTGAAGTAACACGAAGTGAGTTTTATGCTGATCCGAATGCCTGTGGTCCTCCACGCACTCCAGAGACATATGACGCGGCTGTTGCTGATCTCCAGTCTGAAACTATCCAAGACGTCAGAGGAATAAAGGTAAACTCCATCTTCAATACCCTTCAGTCTTTTCACGTATCCCAGCCTGGTCTCCCACCTTGTCTAGGTCATGACCTCTTTGAAGGAGTTGTGTCATATGATCTAGCACTGTACCTGAAGAACATTATAAAAAATAAAAAATGGTTCACATACTCCCTTTTAAACAGACGCATTAAACAGTTTAAATATAAAGGATCCGAAGCACTTACAAAGCCATGTACTGTCAAACCTGACGGATCCAAATTATCAGGGCAAGCCGTTCAAAACTGGAACCTTTTGAGATTGCTGCCAGTTTTGATTGGTGACAAAGTACAAAACCATGAGGATGAAGTATGGCAGTTAGCTCTCCAGTTGAAAGACATTGTGGATCTTATTTGTGCTCAGAGCATTTCCTTGTCCCAGATAGCATTCGCTGACATTTTGATCCAAGAATATTTGGAGATGAGAGAGATGTTGTTTCCTGGAATTAAACTAAAACCCAAGCACCACTATTTGCGCCATTATTCAGCACTGTTGTTGAAATTTGGTCCATTGATGAGGTTATGGACGCTTAGGTTTGAATGTAAACACAGTTACTTCAAAAGATGTGCCAGACACTTGAAAAGCTTCAAAAATATTTGTCAAACTTTGTCAACACGTCATCAGATGTATCAGGCTTATCTTTTAGCAGGGCAAGAATGCCGTGAACTGCTGCAAGTCAAGGAGAGCTGTGCGTTTTATCCCAACCTCTACAGTGACACTATTCAGCATGCGGTCAGGGAGTTAGCTTTTTCAGAAAGCAATACCACAGTTACCACAGACATTCAGTACAAGGGCACTGCATATAAAAAGGGACAGTTTCTTGTGTACAGAAATGACGAGTGTATGGAGTTTGGTGAACTTCTACTCATCTTGATTCAAAATGACACATCTGTGTATGTTCTAATGGATATCCACAAAGGCATCTTCCTCTCAGAATACCATCTGTATTCTGTGACAAAGGACAGTCTTGGGTTACAGTGTATCAACATTAATGACCTGCCTGATTTCTATCCTTTGGTATCATACATTCTTCAAGAATACAGAGTCATTCCACTAAAGCATAGTATTGTGGCAAAATAATGTCCAACTAATAGCTCACTTCTCACTGTAAATAGTTTAACATTAATATAAGTGTCACGTAATCCACACCCTGCTCCATCAAGTGTATGAACTGTATGTGATTTTCTATTTTGTTTGGATGTGGCATTTCTTCTTCAGTGCAAGTATGAGTGACTCAGAGCAAACCTTCCTAGATGTCGCCATCACGGAAGTCCTACCAGAACTTCAAGCTGTGAACAAAAACATCCTGGAGGAGCACTTGCAGTCCATTGGAGTTGAGACAAGTGATGATCTACGCTTCGTAACGGAGGCAGATTTGATGACAGCATTAAGACCTGTACAAGCAAGAAAGCTTCTTTCTGCTTGGAAACAGAAATGTAAGTAAAAACAACAAACAACTATTCAAACTCAAAAGCAGAGATGGTCATGAACAGACATACAGTGTGAATCATAATTGTATTTGTTTTGTAATTTAAAGACCAAACTCCAGAGAACAGCTCGCTATCATCTGTGGAAGCCTCATCAACCCAGTCGCTGTCATTGCTCTCACTTTCACCCCAAAGTCTATCGTCGACCTCTTCCAGCAGCCCAGGATGTGACATACAATGGGATGACAACTTTGAAATTCCATGGAGTAAACTTCCTGCAGAAGTGATGCATTTTCTTGAGAGGGGGAAAAGGCCTCGCCCAAAACTGAGGAGGCAAATGGTCCGGATTGTTGTGACTGAGATGATGGAAAAATGCCCTCATGTAGGTAGAAAACATTCAATTGACGTTGCAAGAAAAATGGTGGCAAAATATCCCAATTCTCTGCAAGATTTAATAGAGGGTGAGATTGTTGGCGCAGGCTACCTTTCACTTGTCAAACAGTTGCAGAACAGAATTGAAAATGTAAGGCGCACTTCAACACCCAAAATAAGAAAAAGAAAACATCAGACTGACTCAGACCACACAGACGAGATCCCTTTAGAAGAAAGAGCAGCCATGCAGGATACATACGGGTGCATTAAATGGAATGTAGAATTTCTGCCTCTTGAAGAAACTCCAGAGAGCCAACAGCAAAAGATGGAAAAACTCAAGGTGATGTTCCAGCAAGCTGACACCAATCCAGAAGAGGTAAAAAGTCTAATGAAGTCCACTTACTACACACAACGTCTGCATGTCAATCAGGGGAAAAGTATCAAATGCCTTAGGGAGGAGTGGCCGTTTTGGTTTGATGAACTTGGCATGTCTGTCCACTTCAAGGAACTTACTGGGATTGACCTCAAAGAGACATTCACACGTAATTTGGATTTGAAGGGGAAAAGGCTACTGGACTACTTGACCACAGTTGCTGTCAGCAAAAGCAAGGTGTTCCTTCAGACTTATGCAAGGCTTCAGAGGATGCGGGGACCGCAGAGTGGCTGCTCAGATGATGTGAAAGAGATGGTCCTGCTTCTGCTCAGCTACTTTGAAGAGAAGGAGGAGTCCATGCTTCTCTGTGTTGAAGATACATGTCTGGCAGATGAGGTACAACTGGAGCAAGTGCCTCTGACACCCACTATTATCGTGTGTGGTAAGTCTGTTTCATAGCTCTCTCTCTTTTTTTTTTTTTTAAGTGCACTTTTTATAGAATGTCATGTGACTGCCGTGTTTATTGATATAACCTGTTAAATAATTTGTTCACAGGACAGTCCTGCTATTCCTCAAGAAGATACATGCTGAGTGTTGATCGGCACCTCGTCAGCACAAACATATCCTCCTTCATTTCTGCACTGTGCCTCATGTTCGGGAGCTACTACAATTTCAACATCCATTATCCATCTGAGCTGGCTTCCACTTTAGAGTTTCTTCAGAGGTGAACAAATATGGCTTTGTTATTTCTCATAACTGAGACTCTGGGATCTGGAGTCTGGCTTTGATGTGGTTCGAGTCCAGGTCTGGCTCTGAGTCTCGGTCGGCTTTGGAGCCGGTTTCAGTTGTTTTTTTTCTGTTTTTTGTTGTTGTTTTTTTTTGTTTGTTTGTTTTAAATACATTAACAGTCTGAATCCGGGTCCAAGCCTGGCCGAGACTCAGGGCTAGACCAAGCGTCAACTGACGTCTGACTACCTATAACCTTTGCTTTGGATTTTAACAATGCTAAAGTGTGACATATCACTGCAGAAGACACTCGTGAAGGGTGCCAATACTTTTGACCATGCATTGTTCACTTCCCCACAGCATTTTGGTTATACTTTGTCTTGAACGTGGTCATGGCCATGACTGTGTGTATATATATGTATATACTTAATTTTTACTTACTTTGTACGTGTATTTTAACTGATCAATTATAAAAATGCTTAATAAACTTTTATATGATTGTTATTCTACAGGTGTTTCTTCTCCATAAACCCAGAAAAAGGAACCAAAGTAGAGAACAAAAACTCAAAGCGTCGTCTCAGTGTGAACCCTCGAGTCCTCACCCTGATTCAGGATCTCGCCGACCACGAGTGGCGCTAAGCCTAAATCTTGACTCTCTGTGGACTGTTAGTTTTACTTTGTTAATTTTGTTCCACAATGTGTACTGGAACCTTTTACTGGTCGAATGCATGAAGCCAATTCATGAAGATGTTCTTTCTTTGTAGGAATGTTCTTTATTTACATAAGAAAAGAAAAAAACAACATGCTGCTACTGCAGTGTTTCTAGACCACATGTGTAGGTTTGTTTCACCACGTGGTTTTGCTGATGTTTTCTGACCAGGGCCATGGTTGTGGTGACAGCAGGGTGCGTGTTGCGTTGCACGGTGATTATGATCATTTTTGACACAATATGTGTTTTTTGTTTTAAAGTCTTAACAGGTTAGTTAACTTTTTCTGGTGGAGGGTCTAACAAATGCTTGTTTCATGAACATGGTTCTTGCTTTGCAGGAATGTTCCACAGCTTTTATAGCCTATATTTTGATTGAATTGTGTAGTTGCTGTGTGCCTTGCATATTGTGTTAGTTGGAAAAATGGATCCATTTGCTGTCATTTTGCTAATGTGGCTGCAAAATAAATTTCCCAAAAGTGATATTTTCCTCTCTTGTGTTTTCTCAAGATGTATTTTTGCATGTTTGGGTGTAGGCGTAGCAGTAAGAAATTTGCTGGGTTATGGTTAAAATTTTACATTAAAACATATAATATTCAGCATAGATTTTATGTATAATTTACAGAGCAGCTCCATTTAATATGCACAGTTTCACTGTAGTTCTACCATTTTAAATTAGTTCTTTGTACGATATTTCCCTGTTAATTTTGCAGTTTATGGATCCACAAAAAGCATTTATTACTTGTGATATATAAATACACTATTTCCTGTATCTTTTACATCTATGTGTGAAATTAACTTCTTTTTCCTGTAGATTTAACAGTTTTAATCTGAGATTCATTCACTGTAAATCAATTTACAAGTTGCATCTGTAAAGCGTTTTTACAGGAAGTCCCTGGTAACCCCAGCTGCCAGGGTTTTCCTGTAAAAACAGCACGTTTTTTTTTACAGTGTGGTTTCTAGTCTGTTAGGGTTTTTTTGTCTTTGCTTCATCTTCCGTGAGAGTCAGTCGCGTCCTCTGTGTTTGTTATTTTGTTTCCCCCGGTCATGTCTGTTTTTTTCCCTCTCAGTCTCATGGTTATTTTCCTGTTGGTGTCTGCCTTCATGTCTCGCTTACCTGTTCCCTTGTTCCTCTCCTTGTGTTTCATCCTTGTCTATTGAGCCTGTCGTGTGTGTGTGTTTGCTTATTCCTGTCCTAGTGTCAGTTCATGTGTTCGGGCAGATCCTTGTCTTTTGTGCATTGTGTCTAGTTTGCTTCCCATGTCTTGTTATGCCTGATTTGTCCCTCCTGTGTTCCCACGTGTCTCCACTTTTCCTAATCATCTTCATGTAAATGTATTGTGTCTGTTCCCCTTTGTACCTTGTGAGATCACCTGTTCATCTTCACCCATGTTCCAGGTTTCATGGTTCTCGCTCCATGCTGGAGTGTTTAGTTTCTTATCAGTGAATGGTCAATCTCCTTTTGCTTTTGTTTTGTATTTCCATGCAACCACAATAAACAGCTCAGCTTTTGTTTAAATCCAGGTTTGTCTCCGTAGTCTGCACTTAGGTCCTCACTCTCTGCCTTACAGACAGCATTACTTATTTAAACAGAACACATTAAGAAAAGCGTTTCTTGTAATATTTACTTTTTTGACAAAAAATCCAGACACTGATCAAAACAAAGAGGGAAAATCCCTCCAACACACACAAACATATGACCACACAGCATGCAATTAATTTGCACGACTGTATGGATGCAGCTCTTTGGTTATACACAAAGCAGATTGCTTGTGAAAACAGGACTGTTGCCAGTACTCTTGCAGAATAAGCAATGATATATTATTCTCAGATGTTTTAAGATTTTTATCACCTTTTCCCTGTTCTCAAAATCAACTGCTTTTTGATAGGCTGATCTTAGCAAACAGAAAGGTTAAAGAGCAGGATGGTGGCACTTCTCTGCTTACAGCAGAGCTGCTTGACTGAGATGACCACATTTGTGCTCAACAACTTGTTTGAAACAAAACATTTAGAGCAGTTTAAAGCTTTAGATTTTGGCTCACAGGGATTATTCTTGCAATTGCTGACTTCATTATCTGACAGTTTGGCCCTTTTATGTCAACATCAATAGTTTTTACATGACAGAAAATAAGGGAAAGCATAATAGCTCCCATTTTAAAAAAAGATAAAAAAGGAAATACAGCATAAAACATTAAACTGCTTCTTACAGACCTCACGGTCCTTTAGGACATCTTTCAAAGCAAGTCTTTTCTTCTCCGTCTGTCTGTCTAAAACCAAGAGAATAGATCAAAGTCACCATTGATCTTGTCCGCCTTCATTCGCCCTCAGATCTGAAGGAAAACACTCTGCTACAATAACCTGCAGTACACACAGGAGAAACTAATATTTTTGTCTTACTATACACAACCTGGGTGTTTTTCTACAACACTTGTTTTGCTTTCAGTGTCAGGGGATGTTGGCTTGGTGGTCATTTTTCCTAGGCCATATAAACAGTTAAAGTGTGTTTAACCTGGAAGCTGAACTGAGATCAAGAGATCTCCTGAGGGAAATGTGAGAACAAATTACAGAAACACAAGATCAAAATGAAATCAAAACCACCACCACCACCCCCCACACACTAATTAAAACCATCAGAAATATTATTCCAAATCTAATTTGCTAAAGCTTTAAAGCCTCTCTCAGGAATGAGTGTCTAATCTATTTGAAGCCGTTATTTCAGTGATGAAATGCATAAACCTGCATACAGTCTTCCGTGGCTCACTATTGATAACAGGAACTTTTGAAGTTGATTTGCGATCTATCTGGTGTTGTGTTTATTATCTCTGAGCTGAACTTTGGATGATAAATATCTTGGCCCCGTGAACGGAGACACAGATAATCTGGTGTCACAGATGCCAGAGAGACCATCCGGCCATTTCATATAACTCACAGAAGTGCGTGTGAAAGCTGTTTGCAGTGATGAATCGAGAGCAGTCTGCTAGAAAGTGTCTACTTAAGTGACAGCAGCATGAGCAGCCAGTCTGTGTTTAAAGGAAAAACAAGCTGAACGAATCCAATTTGCACGAGAGATATATCTCCATCTCCAGTATGTAAATATTAAGTAATAAAGCTGTAAACTGCAAAAACATAATTTCAAGCAATTAGACTAAAATAAAGCCTGGCAGCATAAAACTGAATTGGAAGATTTCATTTCATTTTCAAAAACAGTGGCCGTCATTCACTAATATCCCATTTATGAAACATACACTCTGCGCTATTTTATTCTTACCACTGTTCATATATTATTATGTTAAACCAGCGGGCTTGTACAATCTGCATTATGCCACACCCTCATTTCTCTGTACAAAGATGCATGCTTACTTTCAGGTGAAGTGGAGAAATTAGCAAGGATGCTCTAAGAGAGAAGCCTGCACCAAGAAATTAGATTCTAAGGGATGACATCCAGCAATGCTGTGCAATTTTTAATGAAAGATGAATAAGGAATAATGGAATGTGTAAATAATGACCAAAAGACAATAACAACAACAACAACAATGATTATGATTATCATTGCTGTTGTTTTTTCAGTAGCATTTAATATAAAGACGTTTTTACATTTTGTGAGACAACGAGGCCTTCATTTGTTCAGAGGCACTTTTAAATTTGTTTGTAAAGTGTGAACAAACAATAACTGTTTTGTGCATTAAACTTTTTGTTTGCATGATCTATACACTGTTAGTAAATGAGGTAATCATTCTTACAGGCAGGTCCACAGAAGAAAAAGAAATAGGCATAGTATTTCAATAAGAGTCTAATGGTCTCATAGTCACAAGAAAGCAATCTACTTGTTTGTGCAAAGACACCATAGTTTGGTGTTTGATTTGAATGGTTTGTTTTGGAGTTATTGTTATTTCTGTCAGTTTCACTTTCTCACTTTGGTAACTGTCTATTAATTATCTGCCCTGCCATGATTAATCTCACTTGTGTCGTCTTCCAGTCCTGTCCCCTAGCCATCAGTTACCCTCCTGTGTCCAATTGTTAATCAGTCACCCATGTGTGTAAATGTTCCCCAGCTTCATCTTGTTCCCTGCCAAATTGTATTGCTCATTTTGTCAAGCTTTTCAGCGTTACTCGTGTTCTTTTGTTGTCATTGGCGATTTTGCCTTCCTGCTTCCTGCTGCTTGACCACTGTTAAACTTTTTAGTAAAGACTTTTTGTAACAGTCAGCACAACTTGGATATTAAGATGGTTTATTAGGAGGTATATTTAATGTCTGCAGCATGTTTGTTCCTGAGACTCTTCAGAGCAGTGTTGGGCAAGTTACTTTGAAAAAGTAATTAGTTATAGTTACTAGTGACTTCTTCAAAAATTAATTGAGTTAGTAACTGAGTTACAATATTATAAAAATAACTAATTAGTAGGAAAAGTAACTGTTGCATTACTTTAAAAAAAAGTTTAACCCTCTGTGGTCCAGGTGCTACATTTCACCTTTAAAAACTATTTCCCTTGCCTTGTTTGGTATACTTATTTTTAGAACAACCTCACATGTTTGAATTTACTGTTTTTTTTTTTTCATTTTGACATACTGTATTTCTGTCAGGGTCCTGGGTCTCCTGACCCAGCGTTTTAGTTCTTTGTGATTTTTGTATTATTGTACTTGGTGTGAGTTTCTAGTTTCGATCCCTTGCCCTTCATGTTTCTCTATGTCCCCTCTGTTCTGTGTAAGTCTGTGTCTGCATGTTTGATTTCCCCTCTGTGTCTCTCGGTTCTTAGAGTCCTCTGCCTTATGGTTTATGTCTCTGTGTTTCTTAGTTGCTGTCTCCACTGTGTCAAGTTCGCGTCTCTGTGTGATCCTTCCTGTTTTACTTTGAAGGTCCGTGTCTTATGTGAATGTGTCCTGCTTTGCTTGTCTCGTCAGTTCTAATTTCCCCCAGCTGTGCTCTCCTTCTGTGTCTCATTCTCCTCGTTACTTCCCAGTGTATTTAGTCCCTGTGTTTCTCTGAGTCAGTGTTGCGTTGTACCCTCAACAAGCTGTGTGTGTTTTGCCTCCGTGTTGCCAGTGTTTTGTTTCCAGTTCCAGTTCAGTGTTTTGTGCTTCAGTGTTTTAGTCCACCAGCGTTTTTGTTTGTCTTTTGGTGAGTTTAGTTAGTAAGAGGTTTTCCAGCATTAAAGCTGCGCTTTAAGTTGAATTTCTGTGTCTGAGTCCTGCATTTTGGATCCACCACTCCTGCTTGCCCACCTGCCACACAGCCAACCATGACAATTTCATTTCATTTATTTACTTCACACTTGGTTCAACAGTTTTGTTCTTTCAGACAAACAAACCATACTTTCATTTGGTATAGCACTGCAACCATGCGTGAAAAGGAGCAGGAAGAAGAAAATATTCTTATTAAACCCTGCCCCCTATCTGCGATCCAACTTATATTACAAGTGGGCACCAAAAACCAAGGTACAAAGATTTATCTCCAGGTCCTAACTCAGACCAAACAACAAATTTACAATCAGCAATATACCGCTTCACATAATAACAAGGAGAAAAGATAAGTAAATAGAATAAAATGAGGCAAAATAAAAAAATTAAAAAAAATATTCTTCAATTAATTCCAATTTCGTTCATATTCTTTATATTGAATTATCGTTTTAGACATGTAACACTTTTTAAAACAGTGCAAATTTGTACAATTCTTTAGATTATAATGAAGAGAGCATTAACACAATGGATCTAAAATCAGACAAAAAACATAAAATCAGAGTAGAAAAAAGTTAGATTTTTTACTGTAACAACCACAAACATGTTTAACGACTCATCTTCATAACTTGAAATGCAAACACAAATTGTATATTTTAAAAACCTATGCACAAGTTTTGCAAACAACAAAGTTATGTGCCGCTATTGACCTAAAAATGCAGACAAAGTGGGTTTTTTTTTTTTTTTAAAATAACCATTTCAAACTATTTACAGAACAATCAGGTGTTCTGCATAGAAGGCACACAAATTATTTGTGTCACTCCAAAAAAATCATTTCTGTCCACTACAAGATAAAGGGGAACATCACAAGCCTGATACCTGCAGGCCTGAAAGGTGTATCACAACGCATGTTTTTCCAGCTGGAGACAGTGTTTACATGGCAATCTGCCTTTGGCAGCAACTGCGACATTCAGCAGTTGCCTCATTGTCCTGACACACAAAAACAAAACTTTTGACTACACTACACACTAACTTACACAAGACAACACACTAACTGCACACTCCAAAAACACTAAATGTCACAAATCTCTTGCATCTTAAAACTCACGCTCTCGCCGCCAAGGTGGGTATCCCCATCACTGCTTTAGAGGGGATGTATCACCGTGGCAATCAAGAAGTTTTTTAATTATAATCAGTTACACAATTAAATGATGCAGTTATGTGTAAAAAATCGTGCCGCGAGAGACTTGAGCTTCAGTTTGTGTCGCGAGAAGAGATGTGAGTGACACCCTAATACTGATAGTGATTAAAAAGAAAAAAAAATCTTCAGGGAACAATTAAAACTGGTGTTCAAAAATACAAATTAGGGGATTTAATGTTGTGAATATTTCGTAAACTTCCATGACTGTTAGGGACTATCTCAGTTTAAATACTCTTTCATTCACTATGCAAACTACGCCATGTGCTTCCATGCCCAGTGCTTTAATACAGCATGATGTTCACTTGCCAGAAAGAACTCCAATTCTGCCTTAGCATATTTAAAACATTTACAATTTGGGGGAAATTAAAACTAGTACCTACATGAGTTTTACATTTATTCAATTCCTGTTTTAACATTTTATGAATTTTCACAAGTAAATATATGGAATATAGGGAAATATGTCAAATACCTAATTCATCACTGCAGGTGTAGAAAGCATATTTGAGCCTTCTCTGGAGTTCTATCAGAGCCAAGTAGGACCTGATAGGAACACTATCAGTGCATGCAGAGAAGCTTATCTCCTAACAGGCGATCAATTAAAGGAATTGAATTGAATAGCTTAATTCGTCATTCTTAATTGATGAGTTAATCACCATCTACCGTCAGTTCTCTGCTTCCTATCCACATGCGGGTTGGATTGATTTAATTAATAGAAAATATTGTTCCCTATAATAAGTTTTATTGCCTCTATTGGTTTTCCATCATGCTTTCACAGCCGACTTGTTCACCCCTGAAACATCACTTGACATCATTTGGCGGTCTTAAAAATGTTCTAAAAAATCTTAATTTGAACTCACTGAATCCTCTTTAGACAAACAGAACACCTCTCTAACACCTCTGCAGTTTTAAAGAAGGCCCAACAGCGTCTCCACTTTCTGAGAATCCTCAGAAAAATGGACCTGAAGAAGGAGCTGCTGACCGTCTTCTCTGTGTGCTGACATATTGCATCGGTGTGCGGTTCTCCAGCTGCACCACAGCACACAGAAATGCACTTCAGAGGGTCATCAATATGGTCCAAAAAATCATTGGACATCCTCTTCCCTCCCTGAAGGACCTGTACAGCACTCGCTGTCTCAAGAGGGCACGCAGCATCCTACGGGACTGCACACACCCAGGACATCAGGTGTTTAAGCTGCTGCCGTCTGGCAGGAGGTTCAGGCTGCTGAGGTCCCGAACAAATAGACTCAAGGACAGCTTTTACAACAGGGCAATAGCCCTAAATCAATGCAAATAGCTGACCTGATTGGCTACCTCCCTGGACTTTTGGGGGGGAGGTAACAACGGTAAAAACATTAACAACAATAATATTTATATTTATAACAAGGTGCAATAATAATTAATGTGCAATAATAACAGTGTGCACTACAAATACACTTGTTCTTTTTTTTATTACTAAGTTAATATACTGTGTTGTGTTGTTTGTGTTGCGTTGTGATGTGTCGTATCGTGTCATGTTATATGTAGTGCCGACGTAGGACGGTTTTCCAATTTCATTGTACTACTGTACTATGTATGACTGTGCAATGACAATATAGAGTTATCTTATCTTATCTTGGAAACAGATTATTTGTTGCCACATTTCTCATCACACATTGGGTAAGCTGACCAGTAGTTTTAAATTCAGTGAAAATAAGGCATATCCCTCTAATTCTAGGCTTTTGTTGTAGGCAGTTTATGTGGTGTTAATCTGTAAAGCAATTAGGAGAATACTGAATCGAAATTGACTGATGGCATTTACATGCCTCTGGATTGATATGCAGCGGGCACTCACACTCAACTCTTCTGGACTCTTTCAGTCATGTGGGCTGCGCTGACAGTAGCTCAATTAACCACCTCATTTCAATGATATTCAGGACATGTCTGAACGAGATTCTGCTTTCTGTGCATTTCTGTCCGACACAGAATGATAATGCAGATCCCTGTCTATACTGGGGTAAATGTCAGCTTGGTTCACCACCGTGTTGTATGCTCAGCCTTGTTGAAAAACATTGCGATATAGCTCCATAGGTATTTTGAGCCTCTTTGAGAGCCTCAAGGAAATAGCATGTCAGTATATCATTGTAAATCCTACAAGCCCTTGTGTAACATTCATTGGCAGATTTATTTCTTCACAGATCATCGTCTCATCTGTATTGTAGGAGATGAACCTCATCCGTCAAATCCTGCTTACACAATTTATGACTGTTACTAATGAGCTTATGTAACTCCAAATAGGAATATTTTTCTTGTTGCCCCACAGCTGAGTTGGAAAGCTTTAACACATCATGACAATGAAACACACACACTGAGATAAACCGATATGCATTCTATGTATGTTGTATAAATCTCGGCACCGCAGCCCTCAGGAGAAGTCGCTGATGTTGATTAGCATAGCTTTGAGTGAGCCAACCCTTTGTTGTGCATTTGACACAATGAATCAAGTTCAACATCTGCAGCCACTGGGCTGTCACTACAGAAAGATTTGCCACAGATGAAGTTGATTAGCATATCAAAACGAGGACCTCGTTGTGCCTCAACCCCCTCATTTGCTGTGAAAAATATGCCTGCACCTGGTACAAAACTACCACTGTGGCCATCACAACCTTCCTCATTTATTTATGGCTTATAGGCAGAATCTCAAATGAAGGTGAAAAGACAAGTTTTAAATCTGTTGGGTTATTAGCCACTATCTAAAACAAGCTCTCTCAGCAGTTGTCTTGATTATCTCATTTATTTAACATTACCATACAGAGGCCTTCTATTTGTTTTCTTTAAAGCACTTTTTGTAGTTGTGGAGCTCTAAATTATTTACAGATGGAAACAAATTTATAGGAGAGACACTATTTTCTCCTCTTTGTAACAGTGGTTTATGAACAAAGAGGCCAAAGCGTGTTTTGCAACTAAATCTGAGCTGTTAAATCTGTACTTCATTCCCTTAAACTGAGAGGCTGCCACATATTTTAGGATGGTGACACAATGTATGTTATTTTTTTTATTGGTGGACATTTTCAGCTTAATGTGCATAGCTTCAGCTTTAATTTAATAAGAAGAGATCATTTGACTAAACTGAGCTTCCTTAGTTTTCTTAAATGTGTTATTTAAGTAATGCCCTGAATCTAGGTACTGGTGTTGGCAGGTGAAGACTTGGACAAGGATCTCTATTGCCTCTTTTCCACTTGCACTCAACTCATCAATTTCCATTTCAATAGAAATCACCTCAATGTGGGTGTTGTTATAGTAGCAACATGGCCTGAAAGTCCTGTGATGTAATTTGTATGTGACACAAACAACACACGAATGGAGGGCATTGAGGCGATGGTGTGCCTGCAGCTAATTCCATGGTAAACCTGTGCAGCTCATCACTGGACTACTGTGCTTGTTTGTGTATAGCCATTTCCCATTTCAGCTCGCTTGGAGCACTGGCTGTGTAGGTACTAAAAGATACCTGGCACCATGTACTACCACCTAATGGAAAAACTAAAAACCGAGTTGAGTCGAGGCAAATAGGTACTAGTGGAAAAGAGCCTTATGTGGCCAGGAAGAGGTGGAGGCCGGTTACAAGAATGACAGGAGACAAGTGAGATGCAAAGCACACAAAACATAGGCTGATTGGCTTGCAGAAGGCAGGCAAAAATAAAAATGATTGGACCAGAATAATGATGACAGAATTATGTTTGAGTTAGAACCATTTTATACACAGTCCTCTATTTTCGGAGGTCGTTTATCAGCAGGACTTTTTCATTAAATACTTCTTCATACATTAAGGAAAAAGGCCTAGAGCTTATTCCAACTTAGGCATTTGCATTTGGAAGCTGTGAATCAACAACATATACTAACAGGGGGGTTCATTGTAAGTGTAACAGGACACCCTTAGGCTACAGAAACTCAAAGAAACCAATTACAGAAATATATCACTGCCCAAATCAACAGTTCATTATAATAAAAAAATGTCAGCTGGAACATACAAAGTCCTAGACCTCCAGTATCGACAATATTAGATGATTACAGGATTCTTTCCATCGCAGAGTAAAGATTCCTTCATCACAACCAGTGATGTTAGGAACATCCTCTTGGGTTAGTGAAGTCTGCCACAAAGCAAAAATACCACAAGGTTCATCACAAGATTCAAACCACTGATCCGTCTCAATCAGAAAAGGTCAGATCAGACTTTGCCAAATTATTTTTAAAAAATGGAGTAGTCCTTCACATTATTCTTTTGACAGATGAAGAGATCAACTTGTAGCAAAATGAAAGCTCATGATCTGAAGCACACTACATTACTTGTATATGGTGGAGGCATCGTGATGGACAGACATGTGTCCTGCTCAAATTCATCTCAATGCAGCTAAGCTGACTGGATGGTGTTTACAGTACAGCCAAAAAATAGTGAAAAGGATTTTGGGAAAGGCAAAAAAAGGAAGTTTCTTGACTCAAAACAGTAGACTATGTTCTGATTTGTTTTGTCCAAGTTAAACAGCCACGGTTAGGAAATCAGTGGTGTGGGATTTTATTTCTAAATTAGTGTACAAGGCAGTAATTGAGTCACAAGCCTAAAGCGAAGGTCTATGATGATTTCTCAAGAAGATATCTCACTGTTCAGACATGCTCAGTTACTGGTAATGATGGTGATGATAAAGATAACGCCACTGCTGTTCTGTCAGCACACTGTGTCCTGACTCACTTCTCCTTGTTCACGCAAAGTCAGTAGCCGTAGAGACTGCAGTTTATTAATAAACAGCAGATGATATTTTTCTCAAATCATGAAAGACCAGGAACAGCAAAATCAAAACAACAACCTCCATAATGCTAGAGCTGAGGCTTCTAAATACAAATGGTGATGTCACAATGGTTATGGCTATGGGCAAATAAAATGCTTGCCAATATCTAACCATTTTATGGTTAAGATGACTCAAATCTGTAAAAACCATGGTAACCAACCTTGGTGTCAAACTGGACTATGATTTTAAGCAAGATAAACAAGATAAAGATATATATTTATATTTAATGTGAGTTTTTACCAGTTGAGGCTTTAATACAAGGTCAAATCTGGGTCATATTTTAAAGTTTTTGAACATTTTATTGATGCTTTTATCATCTGGACTATTGTAACACAATTTATGTTGGCCTTAGCAATGCTTTATTATTTGCTTTTAAAACCTTTAATGTCACTGAGGTTTAGTGGACCAGCTCCTTCTGCTAGTCCCCCCAAAACAGAGGCAATCATCCCCAAACCGTGGAATCATTTCCCTGCCCATGTTAGGATGTCCAGCTAGTTGCCTGTTTTTAAAATGCGTCATAAAATAATTTTTTACTCAACAGCTTTTAACTGAGTATGAAAATGGTGTGTTCTAATCTTGTATTTTTTGTTTTGTTTTGTTGTGGTGTTTTTGTACAGCATTTTTTCAAACACTGTTGTTTTTAAAAAAAGTGCTAAATAAAACTGGATTGGACTGGATCAGCATCACAGCCTTACTTTTAATGTCTTCAGATAGCTTACCTGTAACATACATATCATTTCCAAGTGCTGCTATGCTGTAGCCTCCTCCCAGGTGGTCGGGGAATTCAGCCAGGTAGCGCCACTGTCCAGTATGAGGGTTGTAACAGTCCACTGTGACCAGCTCATCACAGTCCTGGTCGCAGCCTCCTACCACCACCAGGATTTCTGCCAATCCTGTGGATGGCCGAGGCCGCATGCGATGACAAGGTCTGTCGTGACGGTCGTATTCACAGGACTGGAAGCTACGCGCTTCATTCACCATACGGAGACAGGTAGGTGAAAGGTAGACAAGTGGGTCGCTCTCCACATGGGCCAACAGGAAGAACCTCCTGACAAAGGGGAGTCGGACTTGCTGGAGGAGCTCGGGCCAATAGTGTAGTCGTCGCTGGAGATCAGCCTTCACCCAACGCACTGCAATTTGATAAACTGTCTCCTCCTTGTCCACACAAAGCTCATCATCTGACACAAACTCAAGGAGGCGTTTCCATGGCAAGCGTTCAAAGTCTGTCCCTTTAGCTAGCTCCATTATGTTTTTGAGGACAAAGCGTCGCGCGCTGGCTGCCAGCTCTTTGCAAGCATAGGCCTCTGCAAAGTCCTGGATTTCTAAACGTTGGAAACATCCACCGCTGCTCCAGAAAAGCACAACATGCCTCTTTGACCGAGGGAACTGAAACAGATCGGCCGTCTTCAGCAGCAGGTCCACGTTATCCTGAGTGACGGTGATCCGTCCTGTGTACAGAAGTCCACCAGCAGACCTAAGAGCTCACCTGACACCTCGTGTAAAACAACCCGGTCCCATAACACTCTCCCTGGAGTGTCCTGCAACATAGCCCGGAAGTAGGTGCTTGGCAGCGGCCAACACCGTGCGATGACAGTGGACTCACGCCCCTCGGCACATAAAGTACATCGAAAAACTTTCGTTCGGCACGCAGTTCGTGAATTCCTCGAAGCAGGTTGAAGGCGTGGGCCGTGTCGAAAAAAGGCAAGGTGGAAGGCTGTGTCTGCAAATACTGGCTTTTTCCATTTCTCCTCTTTTAGGGTCTCTCTTTTCCAATAGTCGATCTCAAACTCTGTTTTCATCTGAAACAGATCAACACAAGAATGTAAGTCAAATCTCACTCAAAACACCACAAAGGGCTGCAGTTTTTTAGCCCTTTGGGTCAAAAACTATATATTAAAAAAACAACAACAGTTTTCTATAAGTTCATTTTTAAGAAAAGACTATCCGTCAACACAGGAACTTGTTGCACATCACTTTACAAGTTTGGTCACTAACAGACATTCCAGCCTCCAGTTACCAAGGGAATCCTCTAATGTATTTACCACCTTCTCATACATTTATGTCCTGTGCTCTCTTAGATAATAACTTTAATCACCTTAAGTTGTGAATAATTAGTGTGAATGCTTGAAAAGCATTCACAGTATTGTTCTTCTAATCTTTATTATTATATTTTATTATTATTATCTATTCCGTACGTTTTTTGAAAGCCAACTCCTTCAAAACTGTTCAACTTAGAAAAACCATTCAAACACCGTTAGATTCCTATTCTTTTGGACAACATTGCTTCTATTTTTCTCATTTTTAACATTTATATTTTTAATTTTATTCAACTTTTTTCAACAAAAATTTATAATGTATTTCAATGGGGAGACCCTTCAAATTCTCATTCAACTTCATCCTCTTTAAACTGTATCTACTTCCACATACATTGACATAGAGCCACCATTCAAACTTTAAAACGAAGACAAGACATTCAACTATTCAACTTGTATTTATCTTTTCAATATCTATTATACTTTTTTCTTCAGTTCCAGTTTAAGTTTCACGATGTTTTTTCACCCGTTTCAGAGTTTATAATGGGTGTGTATGGGACGGAATGTTGGGGCTAGAGTGAGACAGCTCAACTGCTAGAGTGAGAGGAGCAAAAAAATTAATCTTAAAATATTTTTTAAAACTGCTGCTGTGTCCGCAGCGTTTGCTCTACAGGTATGATTTTACCCTCAAAACGTAGCCATCGCTGTCCTCTTTCATCCAATGTGTTTACTATTGTACTAGGTGTTATGGTTCTTTCATAAATGTCACCAATGCACAGCCTCCTCCCTCCAACTCTTCCATAGACTCTAATGTTAAAATTGCTCAGAAGGTTCGTTTGAAAATCAGAAGAGCATGGTGTCTTTACACTGTCACCACGTCCATATAATAAACTCCACAGGCATGAAAACTGAGAATTTGGTAGACTGGACATTGCTGCCGCTCACGGTGAAAGAATTTTGTCAATACGACCTATACTTTTCATTTGGGAGCGATTTGTTTAGGGCTGACGTTTCTGTTCATTTTAAGCAGCAAAAGTGAGGCGCATGTCTGTGTACGTGTGTATGGAGCCATTGGGTGCGGTCACTATAGCAACCAGGCTCACACCTGCCTGCTTAACGAGCTCTCTCTCTCACTCTGCCAAGATTCATATTAAACACTTCTCTTTCAACTGTTGCTGTGTCCACAGTGTTACAGCCATCATTTTACCCTCAAATTGTCGCCATCGTTGTTCTTTTTCCAACATCTTGTCTTTCAAAGCTCAGAGATGTAAACTTTTTAAACTGTGTGGGTCCAAGTGGAGGGATCACATTTTAGTCATTCAGTGATTCAAAGAATATGACCTTTTAATATTCTTTCAGATGTTTTCTGACTCTAAATGTTCTTTTCTCATTTCTTAGGGTTTTCTAATTTACAATTAAAACATTTTCAGCTTTTTTTTCAAACTTCTTCTTCTGTGTAACCTTCAGCTTTTAGCAGTTCAGCACTTTTGGTTTCACGTTAAATTCGGGATTTTTTTTTTTCTCGTTCAAAATTTTTAACTCAAAATTCAGCAATTAATTCATTTCAGTGCATACATTCAGATTCAAGCATTCACACTGCAGTTTCTTCAGAAAATGCACTTTCTAGTTTAACTTGGGACCCACCTACTGTCAGCTGTTATTTCACCCATCACCTCTTGAAGCCACTGACTGTCACTGACTATATAGCCTGTGGCTGCCATGCCACTGTTAGTCGTTTCCTGTGTGGCCCCTTAAGATTTTTCGTTTTTAGTCATGTGTGACCAAGAGAAACAAATTTTCACGAGTGTGGAACTGCAGGTAATGCAGATAATCATTCCATTTCCACAAAATTACAACAACTTGTAACAAATAGTTCTTACACCTAATTTCAGTTACCTAATAATGTTTTGCTCAACTTTCCATTTGTTTGCAAGACTACAAGTTTCCTCTGCTGTTTCTGGAAGTTATTATCATACCAAGACAGGGTTCAGATGTGAGTTGAAGGCTTGTAAATTTGACTACTAGCTAAAATGTAAGTCAATGGATGAGAAAGGAACCCACTCAAAACAAAACAAAACACACACACACACACACACACACACACACACACACACACACACACACACACACACACACACACACACACACACACACACACAAAGGAACGGCACAAATATACAAAATCTGAATCTTTTGCTCCCTCAGACAGGAACATTTTCAGGCTAACTGGTTCAGAATATTTTTGTTGCTCTAAATTACAACACTGACATCAGCTGCTCTGTGTGAAATATACAGTCCCGAGTTAGACAGGAAAGATGTTGACGTTAGGGTAGAAAAATAAAATACAGCCTAAAGGAAAAACTGTAAGACCTGTAGTGAAGCTCACAAGTTTTATCCCCTAATCTCCCCTATAGGAAGCATTTTAGGGATGAAATTTCCCCCTAATTTCAAAAACCCCTACGGAGAAGATGAAAAGGATCTTTGAGATGTTTGCACGATGAATATGTACATTAAAAAAAGTTACTAGTCATCTGACTAATCGCTGCAGTATACCAGTGTCAAGCATAGACAAACACTTAGCTGTCTATACTGATAAATTTAGTACTGGCTTTGACATTAAATGACATTCGGTGAAACTTCACCGTTATAGAAAACTGGTAAAAAATGAGTCATTCCCACAACAAGACAAGCAAATCTCTATAATACACAGTGATCATTACAGAAATAATAGTCATATGTGAGCACACCAATTATAATAATCAATGTAAAGTTTTTAGCTCAAATATATTCTTCTCCTACCTGATGAGCCTCCAGGCAACGTTTCACAAGCAAAGCGACAGAATTCAACGTCTAGAAAGCACGACAGCAAAGCTCAGCATGACTCTGAATACGAACAGCTCCTTAACTGTGTTTAAGACAGAGAGCCTGGCTGAGGTTGGGGTTTATAAATACACCAGCAGTGTCCATTTTCAGAGAAGGGTGGGGGGGGAAACACCTAACATGCAGTGGGCTGACGCTGTGGGGAGCGTGTAACCACCCCCCCTCCACACTGGTATGTCTCTGTGGTCAGTCAGTCTTTGAGAGAAAAGCCAGCTGAGCCTGGGCCTCCTCCAAACCTGGAGCACAGCAGCAGACCAAAACACAGCTTCCTCTCCTAATACCTAAAAACTTCTTAGCAAAGCAGCAAAGAATCACAGATCTGCTTGGATCACAGGACAAGACCCTCTGCTAGAAACATACTCGTAGTATGCGGGTCAGACAAACGACATAAATTGTGTAGTTTGGATAAAATTCAAAACACTTCCACTGACTTTACATATGGGAAACTGCTAAATTAAAATGGTGATGTCATGCTGTCTTCAGTATTACATTTAAAGCAGTACAGCCTTAAAGAGATCCTACCGGACTCTGGAGCAATGTCCGAATTTGGCTTGTAAATTTGTTTGCATTAGTCTGTCCTCAAAAATTCCACTCTTAACTAAAAAAGAAGCTTCAGTGGCATGATCATTACTTCTCCACAACGCAAAGCCCCCAATTTTTTTTTGTGCCATTCAAAAGTACCAATATTTTGGCTATCCCGGATAGCTTGGGCCAGATATTTGTTTGATCCTGACTCAAAAATCTAAAGTGGAAATTGTGAACAGATCTATGCTACCAATTCATTCAGTTAAACGTCATATTGCTCTGTGTTTATTACGTCATATGCCAGCAGCAGTGAAAATGAATTGCTAGATGAAAAACTTAAAGGGTTCTGGAAATACTACAGTAGTTTTGTTGCTTGACCACCAGGACATCACCCGCTGCCTCAAGCTGACCACTTACACCATCGCCATCTTAGTTACACTTTACAGCTACAAGATGAGTCTGACTGAGATAGAAGAACAAAGAACAAGGTAAGGGTTAATATTTTAGGAAAAATATCAACCACTCTCAGATTTCATTTGCTGTTTTTTTTGCTTATGAACTTTTTTCACATTTACTAAAACAGTGGATTGCTAGCGGGAAAGAAAGCAGCATTTAAATAATGTATTTATGATTTGGACTCGTGATCAAAGGGCAATTTGAAGGCAACATATTGGCCTCTAAATCACTACAGACCAAGGAATTGATTAAGAAAATCATCAGAATGTAAGTCTTAACTGAAAATAATAGCTAGTACCAGGTTTGGTCAGAGATAAAATAACAAAAATAAAAATCTCCTAACATGGATGTATTAGATGTTTTTATACTGTTCGAAGAAACACGAGATAGTCTATCCATCAAATTGTGACTCTGGAAAAACAGATTAAACATTAAACAGATTAAATTCTGAAATAAACATATGGTAACAAATTCCTGCATCTCCTCTGCAGCTGCTTCCTGAGAAGTACAGTTTAACCCGTACCAGCATTGAATTTCAGTTATACAGTCCTATTAAATCACCAGGAGAACAAGACCAGATGGTAGGGTGGTTAATAGAAACCTGCATTAAATCTCATGCAAGATTCTTGTCAGTATTTGGAGATAATCATTCCTTCTCTAAACACACAGGTATCTCCTTACAGAGATTTGTTTAAAGGTTGTAATAAAGCCCCTATTCCTCTGGCCAAAGGATTTAGCTCACATTCAACACCAGGGTTCAACAATGCAGAGGTCCAAATAGCTCTGCGAGGGATCAAACTCCTCTCCTGAAGGGCAGGCAGGGCCTCACAACTCAGCCTGCACTGAGAAAACACATGTCCCTAACTTCTGTGTAAGTGATTGTCATTATGTTTGAAGAGATTACGGCATTTTCTTCCAACAAACTGATGGGCTTTCATTTCACTCAGTCGTGAAACGATTTATTACTCCCACTGTCTCTACTACAAAGACTGAAAATATAACATTCAGATCTCCCACTTAAACAACTACAAATACTTTGTTCTGCTAAGTGGAAAGAGGTGAAACTGAAAATGTACACACATATTTACCTGAAATATTTTATCTTACTAAACATACAGTAAGGCACAAATAGATTTAAATAGTACAGTGCAAAAGTCTTTTGCCACCCCTAATTTATTTATATTTTGCTAAGGAAATGGGAAACCAAAGAGCATCTTTGAGTTACAGCAGACAAAGCACTAAATGCAACCACAAAAATATTTTAAATGAAGTAGAGGGCTCAACAAAATAAAAGATGCTGAAAATAATAATTAAAAAAACTAACAAAAAAGTAAAACTGTAAATAAAATACAATAAAAATCCAGTGAAACAAACTACATTTTTTTTAAAATAAAGTGACTGCAAGTTAACTTGAAAAAGTTCAATAAAGCAAACATACCGCCCCCTCCAAAACACAAGGCTTACTAAATGTAGAATGCAGACTATTGAGCAACTTATACTCAGTGTGTTTACCAACAGCCCAAGAATAGCTGACAGAAATGTGTAGTGCGTAGGGAGGCAAACAGCCGAGGTGTGGAAACAATCTTAATGCTATGAGTAAAGAGCACAGAGAGACCAGTCCAACAGCCAAGGTATGATAGCGACACCGCCCTAAAGCCCCCCTGCCCTTGTGAACCAGTCAGGTTTTAGACAGAACCACAGCACTGAAACTGCTCTGACCAAAGTGTTTAATGACATATGTCTGAATACAGACAGTGGAAAATGTCAGTATTAGTTTTACTGGATCTCAGTGCAGCATTTGATACAAATGACCACAACATATTACTCAAACCACTGGAGAACTGGGCAGGTCTTTCAGGAAGTGTACTAAACTGGTTCAAAACATACTTAGAAAACAGGAAATACTTTGTATTTTTTCCAATAGGTAACTTCACATCTGAGCAGACAAGTATCACATGTGGAGTTTCACAAGGTTCCATCTTGGGACCCCTTCTGTTTAACATTTACATGCTCCCACTGGCACAGATTATAAAGAACAACAAAATAAACTATCATAGCTATGCAGATGACACACAAATATATATCACAATGTTACCAGGAGACCGAGGCCCTGTACAGGCTGTTGGTAAATGCATTGAGGAAATTAATGACTGGTTGTGCCACAATTTTCTCCAGCTAAACAAAAACAAAACTGAAGAAATAGTCTTTGGTGCCAAAGAAAAACGATTACAGGCCTCCAGAGAACTTCAACCTATACACCTAAAAACGACAAACCAGGAGAGAAATTTGGGTGTAGTGATGGATGCAGACCTAAACTTAGAAAAACACATTAAGACAATAACAAAATCAGCTTACTATCACCTCAAGAATATATCAAGAATAAAAGATCTGATGTCTCAACAAGACCTGGAAAAACTAGTCCATGCATTCATCTTTAGTAGGCTTGATTACTGTAACAGCATTCTTACAGGTCTGCCTAAAAAAAAAAAAAAAAAAAATCAGTCAGACAACTACAGCTCATTCAGAACTCTGCTGCTCAAGTCCTCACTAAGACCAAAAAAGTGGACCACATCAGTCCAGCTCCGAGGTCTTTACACTGGCTGCCTGTCCGTCAGAGGATAGACTTTAAAGTTCTGATGCTGGTCTATAAAGCTCTGAATGGTTTAGGACCAAAATACATCAGTGACCTCCTGACCCAGTATGAACCTTCCAGATCCCTCAGCTCATCTGGATCCGGTCTTTTATCAGTTCCCAGAGTCAGAACCAGACACGGAGAAGCATTTGAATAAAACACCAAATCCACACTTTTAAGCTTAAATTTCAAAACTTACATTTTAACTACTGATTTTATCTCGTTCTTTCGGTCACTACCCAAAATAACGAGATCACGGATACGAGCTTCCGCCGAAGGGTGGCTGGCCTCTCCCTTAGAGATAGGGTGAGAAGTTCAGCCATCCGGGAGGGGCTCAGTAGAGCCGCTGCTCCTCCACATTGAAAGGAGCCAGCTGAGGTGGTTCGGGCATCTGACAAAGACGCCTCCTGGGCGAGGTGTTCCGGACATGTCCCACCGGGAGGAGGCCCCGGGGCAGACCCAGGACACGCTGGAGAGATTATATCTCTCGTCTGGCCTGGGAACGCCTTGGTGTTGCCCCGGAGAAGCTAGAGTAGGTGGCTGGGTAGAGGGAGATCTGGGCTTCTCTGCTTAGGCTGCTGCCCCCGAGACCCAGCCCCAGATAAAGTGGAAGAAGATGGATGGATAAAACTAAACTCATGAACTAAAGTTATAACAACAAATGATAATAATGTTTGTCAAAAGCTATGCTAAAAATGCAGGACGGCTGACATATTTAATAAATGTATCATATCTATTCCTTCAAATGGTTGTTCTCGTATCCAGGAGACATGTGTCTTCAGACAAACAATTAGAACAACTGTAAATAGAAACTCTGAGGTTACTTTGACATCTAAATGAACCCAGTACACTGAATCAGAGTTCAAACATCCTGTAATGAGGCACAGAAACCACAGCCATAATAGCAGCTCTGTGAGACTGTACTGCACAGGTCTACTTTGAGCTAAATCATATCAGCTTGCGTGGCTGGTATGAGGTTTAACATGTTCACCATCCTTCATTTGCAAATGAGCAACAAAAACAAACATCTTTTGGAAGGAGATGAATAAATTAGTTTTCCCAGATCTTAAACCCAATTAGCAAAGAAAACTTTTAGGCTTAGTATTGGTGCAACAAGATTAGTACAAGCAATCTTAAGGGGACTCCTACATCACCTAAGTAACAATAAAAGCATGCTGGTTGAAAAAGAAGACAGTGGCAATAAAATAAAGAATTAATAATTAACTAAAAGAGCCAGAAAAGCCATTATCACTATCACAAAACTAAGTAATGCAGAGCAAAACGCAGAAGCTGGTTGAAATAGCAGTAAGTCACAATCTTAACCCACAAACACACAGTTGAGATATTGCCAAGAGAATAGCACTCTATCATCAGAACTCTCCTCTGACTGGCAATAAGCACTCCAACCCTAATTGGTGATGGAAATCAGCTGCACAGATGGTGGAGCGTGAAAACAGACACACCCACACAGGTAAAACCTGGGAAGGCCTGCTAGAGCTGCAACACAGACTAAGCAGATTTCTTGGCAATCTATCCAACAAATATCAAGACATTTTATTTGATGCACAGGATCAACTGGTCCATTGTTTGTTCAATATAGTTTCATGAGACAAAGCTCTTATTGGACATTTGCCGTTGTTACTTTAATACGAAAATTCGACATTGATAGTCTTTTAGGATTGATTCATTAATTTTGGCAGCAGCAGAAACAGACAGAAAAATGGGCATCTCTGGACCTTAGCATACACGGGTAGTTACTACTTATTTCATGTTTATATTTATAGAATGCCTTCTTGGAGTGTGCTGACAAGTCAAAAAAGATGTCTTTGTAGCTGCATTTTGCTGAATAGATGAGCAAAAAGATTACATATTGTAGCTCAATCACCAATTCATCTTCTGTTTATCTAGGTCACAGGGGAACCAGTCTAAAGCTAGCTTTAAGCTATATTATGTGTTTAACTGTTTCGTATTTTTCCCATAGCACAATTTCATCATCCGTTTCGTGAAATCAGCCACTCTACTGCAGATACACACATCCATGTTTGTGATTAGTCAGATGCTAATGCAAGCACTGCACCTTTTCATGTGAACATGCAGTTAACCCTGGGGTAACTTAGCGAGTTTATAACCAGCTCCGCGTGACTGCTTATCCCGACAGCCGATGTTGAGGTAAGTGATTCCAGATAACAGAAAGATACCCTGGGTATGGTGAACTCGTTTTGTAGTACAGACAGTACATAATGTAGTACATAACAATATTCAGGTTCATGCAGTTTCAGCCAGAACCTGGCAGGATAACAACCACACAAAGACAGCTTCCCTCTCTCTGCTGCTGCTCCAGGCTGTTGAGGCAAAGGCAAACATCAGAGTGGAGTGACATGAAAGTCTTGGGTTGTCCACAGCTGAGGCTGTGTTGGCCTTAAAAAGGCAAACACCACTACTCCTCTACAGAGGAGGGCCAGCATGAAGCTACTAGAAGGATTAACATTTGGATGCAGGATATTATGAGATTTAATGGATTCTTGTATGTTGCTGCAGCAGAAACTGATCTAAACAGAGTGGTTTCACTCTTGAAATTACACAATTACAAGACAACATGTTTTAACCAACAAAAAGCATCCAATTACCTTTGCTTTTCAGTGACATAGGTCATTAAATATGCCAGAGATATGTTTTTGGTTTGCTTATTTGTTTTATTCCCCAGATGAAAAAACTCACTCATCCTCACATTTATACATACAGCCAATTTATAATTACCAAATTAATCAAACCTGTATTCGGACTCACTAGCTGACCAGCAAAACATTTCACGACCCTGAATTTCTTCATGTCAGGTGACATAGCTAACCACTACACTTCCCACAAAACAGTTAATAACCATTTCAAATATAATAGTCAAATTTCATGATGAGATCATTAGAAGTCCCTCTAGAAATTATGTCCATGAAGAATGGATTGGTGCAACTTCAGCAGTGACCCTGATGTTATACGAAGAACAGAACACAGAACGCGTTTAGTTTACAACTAAAGTTATGATCGCTGATTGTTGTGGCTGTGTTGTGTTCACCATTTGGGCATAACATGAGACATGACTCCTGGATTAAAGGACACATCTTATTTTATTGGGCATGTTCCACATTATCTGTGCATGCAAAATTTATTATCAGCTTATAAAATACGACGCAACTTTAAAGATTAGACTTACCAGCAACTATATTTTAAATGTACAGTTATACCAGTCCTTTTATGTCTCTATTTTTCCACTAATGTGCCCTGCAAGTGGCACTTTCAGTGAAAGAATCCATCTGTTGCCAAATGAATAATCAAGGCATTATTCATTAACTTGTGCAGGGAACAGTGGGCAGAATGAGTTTAAGTGCCATGCAGAACATTTGTTTCTGCATTATGACTCAGCCTTTACTGGCAGGAATGACTTCTCCAAATAATGTTCTTTCATCTGTTCCCTCGAATTCCTCTAATTCGTGCTCCTGTAATAAAACTTGCACAAACACTTTTATCACTCAGCTCGTGCAGCCATACATGTCCACATTACTGAGCACAGTGAGGCTTTAGTCCTGAAATGCTTAGGAGGAAAAAATGTTCCCTCCTCCCTCTCATAAGCCGTGCTTGGTCCAAGATAATATTCAAATGGTCTAGATAATGTTCAGCCACAGTTCAGATACACTGACAGGTCCAGAATAGGGTCGATAACAACTAAAGCAAACCTATTAACATAATGGGAAAATACACTGATGGAAACTGTTAGCAACTTCTGTGTAGCCAATTACTTTCATGTATTGACTTGTTTATGTTGTTAAGAAGCATTTTCATTAGCATGTGGTGTTTATAACAATACATAAGCTGCATGCAGAACGCTATTTGAATGCGAAAGCTCCCATTTTAAACAGTCAACACCGCCTGCGATCATCAAAGTAAAGTCATATTTATACGAACGACATTTTTCCAACGTTACAGCTAACGTTGGGCTGCCCGCCGCTCGGAACAAGTAACTGTCGTGAAAAGCAGGCTGGCTCAGTTTTAGACAACTTACCGATATGTGTCGTCAACGGGTGGTGATGATTTTACAGGGTGTAACGCCCGAACATCTTAGAAATAGAGCCGAAATTAAAGTTTGACGCTGCTGATCTATCTGGCCTCCTCTGCGCCATGACAGCCTGTACCGTAATGAATGCTGCCTTCAAGTGCTGTCGTAAAAAAGGGCTTCGAACGCAACACCAGGAAATCTTCCACACGAGACGAGACGCTATAATAAAAAAAATAAAACAAATGTTTATTGTTTTTACTGAATTGTACATATATGGATTCTTAACAAATAAACATTATTTTCTGGGGCATGTACAAATAAAATTCTCATCACAAAATCTGAAGAATAGAATAGCCCTTTATTGTCATGGTACATCAAAACGAAATTAGGGTTGCTCCACACCAACTGTGCAGGAATAAAATATAAATAGTAAGACAGCAGGAATAAATAACAAACAGGAGAAATTTATATAATCAAGAGAAAGGCAATGATAATAGAAGAGGCACACAATGGTGAAAAAAGTGCTGGAAGTAGTGCAAAGGACTTGATTTAGTGTCTATATGTGAGTGGCCTGAGTGATAAGGAATATTCATATCATGGCTGAGATTGGTGAGATGAGTGGGCAGGGGTGGGGCGTGGGGGGATAGTGTTTATTGACAGTCCGAATGGCCCAGGGGAAGAAGCTGTTTGTGAGTCTGGAGGTGTGGGACCAGATTGACCTGAGGCGCCAACCAGAAGGCAGCAAGTCAAACAGGTGGTAGGTGGGGTTCAAGGGGTCATCTGTGATGGCCCTGGTTTTCTTGAGACAGAAGGATGTATATATTGCGCCCAGGGACGGCAGAGGGCAGCCATGATTTTTTGGGCCATGTTAATTACCCTCTGCGAACCCTTCCTTTCTCAGTAGTGGCCCCTGTGTACCAAACACCCAGGCAGTAGGCGAGCACGCTCTCCACTGAGGAGCAGTAAAAGGCCAGCAGCAGCTTCCAGTTCAGCTTATTCTTTGTCAGGACACAGAGGAAGTGCAGCCGCTGTTGGGCCTTCTTTACCAGGGCGATTCATAACACAGATGGTATGATTCAAAAGCATGATTAGTTGTGGCAGTGGTTTTGTGGGGCATGTCCCACTGGTTTGGGTGCTGAGCCACTGCGGGTGGGTCTTGGAGCATTAATTTGTAATGATTAATTATTAACAAATTGTTTGATGTGAAGTTTTCTTAAGCAGGCTGTGCCCCTGTGGCTCTGAATTGTCAGCAATGATCATAAACAGAGAAACACATGATCAGATAATGATAAACAGAGAAGAAACCAGTTCAGAGACTTCATGTGGATAGGAGAGAGAAGAAAAGTTCTGGGGCTGGACCAAATAGGATTCTATAATGAGAATGATGAGAAAACTAGTGCTGGCAAGTTCAGAGTGTTTTCTTTTATTGTTTGATTTTGGGCAGTAATAGAAGAGAGGGGACGAAGCTGTAAGGATACTAATAACACAGGTAATATGTTTTTCACACTTTCTCACTGTGCCCCCTGGTCAGACTTGTGCAAATGTTAAAAGTTGTTTTTTTCTGTTTTGTATGAGTCCTACTTGTTTTTCTCCTTCTCAGAAAGGAGAAAAAAATGTCTACTGCAATGCTATAAATAAATAAATAGATAAACAAATATCCAACCGTCCACAATTCTGCAGAGGTGCTTCATTTCAGGTGGAGTTCTAGCTGAAAAACTTTAGAACAGATTCACTGAAATCAGTATTTAGAGAATCAGTACTATGAGGTTGTCCTTCACTCTAGTTAAATTTTATTTGCAACTAATCAAAATTGTAAAGTTTTTCTAATCTCACTCCGGCCTAGTGCTATAAATAGATCTTACATCTATAAAAACCTTATTACATGGTGCTGGTGCTGAATTTAAGGATGTTTTCTCAACTAGAAATAAAAAATAAATGCCAGGGCATGAGGGATTTAGTGTTCCTGACTTGACACATGGATTATGTGCAGAAACTGGGGTTTCAGTGACGCCTTTGACAGTGCGAAGGACATTACATAAGGTGTGCCTCAACTGACAAGAAACCCACTGGTCACAAAATGGCACAAAACTGCAAACATAAGCCTTGAGCATAACATACAAAATGAAGAATGTTTGAAAAATTACTGAAATGATAACTTCCAGTCTTGAGAAGCTTTGCAGGGCAGGATTTCTCCAAATGAGAGTGACCTGAAACATATACAGAGATGATAGCTGTATCATCTCTAAGTATAGCACACAGTCAAGCCTATGAAGGGATAAATCAGTATAAATGACTACCCAGGCAAACAGAAGGGCAATGAAGTTAAGAAAAGCATTTGAAATACAATAGCTGGAGTGCAAAAGCAATCTTACAAAGAGTGACTGTGGACCACTGGAATATATACCAAAAAGTTAATAAAGTGAATGATAATATTTCTAGGATAAAGGAGCTGGTGAGGAGAGGTCGTGAATGGATAATGCACAAACTTTGACATTATGAATAAATGCCTGCAAAGCCACGGTGATTTTAAAGAAAAAAAATGGAATCTATGATTTAGTTAAGCATGTCCACAGAATTGAATCCGAAACAAGATTATCATGGGCAGAGATGGGCAGTAACGCGTTACTTGTAACGCGTTACTGTAATCTGATTACTTTGTTCAAGTAACGAGTAAAGTAAGGTATTACTATTGCAAAATCGGTAATTAGATTACCGTTACTTTCCCGTAGGAACGCTGCGTTACTGCGTTACTAAAACCGTGATTTTTTTTGCAAGAATGTCTCATGACAGTGACGTAAGCAAGTGCGACGTTGGTGACAGCAGCTGTGTGCAGATCAACAATGGATAATATATCGAGTGCGGGAGAGAGTATGAGCGTGCAGCGTTTAAAGTGTGGAAGTACTGACCTTACTTTGAGTTTGATTCCATAAAAAGTGACAAAAACATTAGCGTCCATCATGCGTGGGAAGAAAACTTCTTTTTACAGCGAAAAAAACCCCTAAACTTCCAAGCAAGCACCGAGTAGCTACGACGTGATGGGAAACTCACAGAGACACTCGCGCAGATTCTTCAACTGACCGCAGCACACCTGCACCAGGGTAACCCTCCGCCTACCCTGCTCCTGCTTTACAGGTGAAAATAGAGCAAAAGGACCGCTGAGTCTTTGACTTTATTTATTTTCTGCTGTGTTTTACTTGCATCTGTTTGAAAGAGTGAGTGAAAACACAAAAAATATTTTATTTTATGTGCTGGAATGTGTAGAAAATAGGTTTAAATGTTAAACTAATTTATTCAAGTCAGAGAATGTTGCATATAATTAAATGTTTTGCTTGATGCATAAAGTTAAAAGATTAAAACTGATAAAACAAGTTAAAAAAAGAGACTTTTCCATTTGATTACATTTTGTATGATGGATTATGTAGAAAAAGTAGAATTGGGCTGAAAGATCTATCACTTTATCACCTCTTCAGGTTGTAAATCGTGTTTTTAAAAAGTAACTAAGTAACTAAGTAACTAAGTAATTAATTACTTTTGAAAATAAGTAATCAGTAAAGTAACGGGATTACTTTTTGGGGGGAGTAATCAGTAATTAGTTACTGATTACTTTTTTCAAGTAACTTGACCAACACTGATCATGGGTCACATCTCTCATCAGTAATAATGGAGTACTTTACAGGCAAATAAGGATGAATTTAGGATATACTTACTTATTGCTACTGCTTCTGAATTCTTACTCTAGGTATCCAAACATTTAGTTGTTTTATATCAAAACAGTATCAGAGTGTATTTATTTTTGTTGTAACAACTTTAAATAAAAATTTCCATAACCTTTGGAATAATGCTGTGTTTGCTGTCTCAGTGGCTCGTTTTTCAAACTGTGAACTTGAAATGTTGAAATCCCACCAGTCTTCCATATGCCCTGCAGACGCTCTCCCTCATCTTATAATTAAAACCAAAACCAAGCATCATCAACATTTTCCCTCACCCATCGTCTCCACTTGGAAAATAAACGTTTGCCTTTGGGAGTATTGTGCAAATAAAAAATTATTATGTAAAACTATAAGCAGTTTTTTGTAAATACAAACAACTCATAATAAATACTTCAGTCAATGTGCTACGGTTCTGCCTCAGCCTAACCAGATAAAACTGTCAAGGAAAATGGACGTGAAATTGTCCTTTTTAAATTCATATGATTCCCGTGTGAAGCAATAAATTAATCTGGTCCTCTAAGTCACTTGGCACCAATTTCAAGCAGCAGAACCCTCACAGAGAAAATCCGCCAAGGCTTTCACAATGTTTAACTCAATAAACTGCTTAAAATTCAGTCCATGGAGGACACAGGTACATTTATCTACCTTTGTGGTTTGCTGCTGAGAGGGGGATCATGAGGAGCAGAGAAAAAGATGATGGCCTGGAATGTAAAACAAAGAGCGAAATAACCCTTTGCTGGGCAATTAGGAGTGACCCACTGTTGAACTTCCTCTGGCCTCACTGTGTCCCTCAGGCACTGTAGAGGTGGGAACAGCTGACACACATCTTCCATGGGGGTGACATTGCACAAATGCTGCCGAATTATATGCTTACAGACAGTCTCGTAATAATTTATACTGACATTTTACACCACTCGGCTCGGATTTGGTAATTAAAATTTGACTGTGACACTCGTCCTCACAGGGAACAAGTGAATACTGTAAGATTTTGGCCCCCAAAAATATTCCTCAGACATAGTTTCAAAAAGGAATCTGACATTTTTGGAAATGTCAGATATGGAGAGGAAAAAATTCCACCTCTTGAGTTTACTTAATTAAATACCATTTATGCTCATTATCTTCTTCTTTTTGAATCGTTAGCTGCTAAATGTTTTGGTACATTTACCAATAAGTGATTCAACACTGATTGACCAGTAGAATGGGATGTTTTTCTTTTTCTTTTTGAAAACAGATGATAAATTCTCATTTTTTTGTCTTGATTTATTCAAGATAAATATTGAAAAGAAAATTTCAGAAAACTCAACCCACTGTGATGATCATGATCTCATGAGAGCGAACCAAAAGGCTTGTTAGAAGGAAAAAAACCCATCACTTTACACCACTTCACTCACTAGATGGAGACATTTTACAGGTTTTATGATAAAGCCGCTCTTAGAGCTGTTGACCAGTTGGTGTGAGGACAAAAGGCTCATTCTCAGTTTGTGACCTAATGTCCAAACTTTGGCTTGGTAAAATAATACATTTGAAGGGCTTACTGTAGTACAGCCTGTGGACATTTGGACTCTTATAGCAACAGCTTAAGGCTTGCATGCACAGATGCCTGACACAGAGCTTCTACACTGTGCTTAAGGATTAGCAAGCTGTTAGTAAAGCCCTTCCTAAGTTGTAAGCTGATAGTTTCTGAATATGTAGACAAATGGCCAGACAAGAGTTTAGGGGTGTAAGCTGCAACACACCTTGCAAACCTGTGAAAACTATGCATGTGTTACTAGTTGTAGCAGTCTGTGTGATTATTAGAGACAGACATTACATTGAAAAAATCCTCAATTTAAATTATGCCCCATCCAGAAATTTTTTTCTTATCAGTTAAGAAATGTAGATATGTATTAAATGTAATACATATCTACACACCAGTTATAGTGTCTGATGTATTTCCTGACCAGTGCTGAAATGCACTTTATTTATTTAAATAAATTCAAAGTGACCATCATTCATGAATTCATGCATTAGCAAAGAAAATCGAAGGAGACTGGCGGATTTTGCCATCTGCAAATATGTATGATGTCGATTTTAAAGAGCGTAATTCATCACACATCAATCAGCAAGTAAATTAGCTAAATTTAATTTTCTGTCTTTTTGTAAAAAGCAGGAAAACATCCAGCTTATTATATTTTCTTGCGGCGTAGCTGTTAATTGAATTTATAGCACTTACACCTAAAACATCGATGCTTTATTGACATTTGCTGTTGTGATTTTGTGTTGCATATCGAAGGCCACAGCAGTGTTATTGTGTAAATTATTGATATGACAGAGCCCGGCTTTAAATGTCAATACACCTCCCTGGAGAAGGAAAGTGAACGACCCCTGATGCTGAAGTTTGATCAATAGATGGAGATGGGTGCCTTGCGAGAAGTGAAATGGCATAACACAGCGAGACTCAAAAGAGGGGGGAAAATCATCAAAAATTAAACAAAGGAAGTTACAGATGAAGGGAGAATACAAATGTTGCATTTTTTCCCCTAAAAATAAAGCTACAGCAGCACAATATTCCCAAGCAGATACACCGTGTAGCACATAATGACTACCTTCTTGTTGTGTCACAATATCAAAGGTCAAGATGTGCTCTGGTTAATCAAATTCCGAATTTATTGCTGCACAGCGGTGTTTCTCTGAGAGGTGACAGCTTTAAAGGGCTTGATAATAACACACCGTGGGGATGTTGAATAAGCATGTGTATTATTTGCGGATGAGGGTGTCAGGGAAAAGCAACACATTAGGTAGCAGCATAAAATATTGAACAAACTCATCTTTATTGTGCACGTCAGGAGGATGGTGCTGTGGCTTGCTCAGCAAAGCCTTCCCTGGATACGATAAGGTTTGAATTCTCTGTATATGCATTCTTTGCAGATCCACTTTTATTCATGTATTCAAATTTGCATGGTTTTTTAAAAAGTATTTTTACTTGCTGGGTGATTTATGACTGTCTACAGTGTGTGCACCAGATTTATTTCAGGTAAGATGCAGAATGTCTGCATCCAGTGGCTTAAGAGGCTGTTATAACCATTTACTTGTGTAGAATAATTAGGATAATATAGTCTGAATAAGAAATGTGTCCTTACTTCTTTCCTTTGATCTTCCTGAGACAAAATCAAAACATAAAATCTTTATGTGACATACATAATTATGATTTCTCCCAGACAACAGAGTGTGTCTATTTGCAGCTGCCACAATATTTATGCAAAATCAAGCTCTATTTGCTCTATTTGTTGCAACCACACAGTTACATGTTTCATGCTGTGTACGCTGTCAGATGTGCCATAAAGAGCATCTTTCAATCAGGTGTCATGGTGTGTGTGTGTGTGTGTGTGTGTGTGTGTGTGTGTGTGTGTGTGTGTGTGTGTGTGTGTGTGTGTGTGTGTGTGTGTGTGTGTGTGTGTGGGCACAAACTGAAAATCCCCTGTCAAACACTGAGTCATTTCTCTTATTTGCATGTAATGCACACTTAATGCCAGATTATACGTTCATCTTCACCTTCATGTTTCTATCCTTTTATTAAGTCTTTGTTTATGTGCCATGGAACCGGCGAAACAAAAACTGGGAAATTATAACATCACATTCATTCTCGTTTCTCTGTAAATCTTAAACACTGCACCATGTTTGTGATTACTGAGCATTTCTACCCACTGGATTGCAGAAGAAAGAAAAACTTGCAAAGCATAATCACAAAATCTGTCAGCTGTCAGTAAAGCGACTGAAGTGTGAATGATTGAAATGTGTTTTATTCTGTGTCCGCTCACCATAAATTGCCCTGCGAGGCTAAGGGACTCATGAACATGCACATTTACTGCATTCAGTCAACGGTCTCAGTGTTGCTGTGCTTGCAGTTGCATATTTTTACTTGCATAAACAGTAGTTATTTCATTTCTGTTGCTGTAGCGTTCACTGGGGGCAAAACACTTTAGTGTTGGTTTACTGTGATTAATAATTTCTGAAGGCATGGTTATCTGCTTGCCCACTGCTCACAGCCTACATGATAATCTGCAGTCTAATCCAATATGCTGCTGATGAGTTGAGCTACTACGTGTGGATATTACCTCTGCTGACACATCTGCATTGGCTGAGTTTACAGTAAGAGAAATATAGTCGGAATTTTGCAAAATCTTCTTTATTTCCCCTGCATTTGCAGTAAAGTTGGCCGACATCCCAACCCAGTCATTTAAATTGAATATGACTGTGAAAGTTTATGCTGCCATTACAGGGGCCATCAAAGTGCCTAAATGGAAGATTAGAACCCATTTATCCTTCTGAAAAAAATATTGTTTTGAGACTCTTAGACAGCATTTTCCTAAGACATCAGTGAAATATTTCAGCGCTTTCATTTATCATTGCATTGCTCTTCTCTTTCACGCAGCAAATAAGCAACTGCTTCTGCTTCCAATGCCGAGAACTCCTCACATATCCATCTGCTAGCTTAGTTTGCACCCAAAAACGACACAATTAATCATGCTGTCACACTGTCTATGCATGCGAGCTAGATGGCTCAGGGTTACCAGGCACAGAGGGACGCAGTCAAACAACGTAGCGGAGGATGTTAACTACTTCGTGATGTGCAAAAACTGATTTCCATTATCACTGTGACCATGCAAGACTTTAAGTGTGAAAGTGTTGGATTATGCATTAGTCATCTTGCTTTGCATAATTATTTTGTACTCTGAGTGTCCACTTTAAGCAGTCAATCGGCTTTTCTCAAACATGTCATCCTCTTTCAGAGGGCTAGCCAAAATGAATAAATTTTAAAAAATGAGATAAAATAAAATAGACTTAATAAAAAAAAGGTTTCTCGTCCCCATTTACTCCTTCTAAATTCTCACTACACATGGTTAATTTAGGCTCAATGACTCATATGACTCATCTAGTTAAAATGAACAAGCAGCCCTATTCTAACATTGTGGTGAACAGAAATTCAGTAAGTCAAAGTGTTATAACAGGAATAGAGTCACAGAGGTGGTGACGCTCTAGCACTGGAAAAAAATAATAATTGGACAATTCTATATTTGGCTCCGTGTTTGTGTATTTCAATCCTCATCCTTATTAAATTCATCCTGAGTGCATAACTGATCCCTCAACAGAACGCTCTGAAGTCATCTTCGGATGTAAGATGCCAGCTAAATGAACAGCTACTAATAAAAAAAAGTGAATTTCTCCAGTTTCCCTCAATTCTCAGCAAGCCTCCCCCCTCGCTGCATGCTCAGAGGAAGTGACACCAACACAGCAGTGTCCCTGCCGACAAAAGTGTTCATTTTGGTACTTTCTGTGGAAAATAATAAGACATTAAACCCTGGGAGGGCTGGAGAGCCTTATGTTACTTGCAGCCTGTCTTCGAAGAGCAGCTTTGCCTCCTTCTCGCCAAATGCGCTTACATTTGGGGACTCCTACCTCCTGCCACATTTCCAAGGCAGCTGTGTTATTATGGATAGAGATTACTGAGGGTTGGTGGGCAGAGGCAGACCTCAACTGATTATTAGGAGAAACAAAGCGAAATGCTTGGTAAGCGTGGCCTGTTTGAGTGCAATTATCCTGCACTCTTGAAAATTCTGCCTCAAAAGATTCGAGGGACCGCAGGGTTACTGCTCCCGAATCAAAGCCACAACACGCTTCCATTGAATTAGTATAGATAACAGTACATTTTATGTTTAAGAGCTCTGACTGTGCTGAAGAAGTCTGTGGTAAGGCAATAGAGAGCGAAAGTAAAAAACTGGAGCTACCAGACTTTCTTATCTCATTAACAGGTGTGTTTTGCTAATAACAAAGAACTACAGCCCTGTAACAGCATGTCGACTGGACAACCCCACACATTTAAAAAAGAGAGGTTAAAAAACAGAATAATCTGAAATATTTCAGTTTTATAGCTATAGTTACATTTTCCCACACTGCTCATTTGGTGGCTACAAATGCATTAGAGATACATCTAAGCTGTTGTATAAGAGCTTGTTTATCACAAGCAGGACTAAATTTTTATGAATTCTGTTTTTTTGGGTTTTGTTTTTTTTTTTACTAGAAAATTGATATACTTCCCTAATGTCTGCTGGGGGGAACCCACAGCTGGAGGCAACATGGCAAACGGGAAAACAACAAAGAACAGAAGGAAGAACGTTTTCCTCTCATGTGTCACACAAGTCAGCCACAATGTCAGTGACACAGTAGCTCATCTGGCTCACGATCCATCATAATTTACATGTTATTGTAATGTGTGAAGTACTAAAAGAAAATGGTGAGTTTTTTTGTTTTTCTTTTCATTTTTTGGCCTTACTGCACCAACTAATGAAAAGTAAAATCTACCTAGACGCCAAAGAGGATGCAAACCACCACATCCAAAGCAAATGAGTCTACTTCACTCTTGTATGAAAGTGTAGATGCCAGGAGTGTTTGACTCCACTGTCTGTAGGAACCATGACCTTCAAAAGCATGGAAATGTGTGAATGCATCAACTTGTCATAGTGCTGATAACACTGTATTACTAATATTAGCAACTCATTGGTTGACTCCCACAGTAGGAACCTTTCTACTGTGGGAGTCAACCACTAGGATCATGATCATCATTACCATTGTTGGCTAGAGTAACAGAATAACAGAGGTATGCATCTGAAGCTATCACTTTATTGTTTGATAAAAATCTTTCTTCTTCAATCATTTTGTGCAAAACTGACAAATCCACTCCATGAGGAGTGAGAATTTGGTGAAAATGTAAATATAGGTCAAGACATTTTGTCTGAATAATACTTTTCTAGAAGAACCGATTGTTGTGAACTGTGGACAGACGCGTCACCACGGCATGAGCTCATTGGTCAAGTAACGGCTCATGTGTTTGACATCGGGTATCCCGTCGTCTTTAATACATCAGTGTTTCACCTATCAGATGTTGTTCCTCTGGAAGAAACAACAACCAACAACTTATTAAAGAGGCACACAGGCGCAAATATGATATATTTTCAGTAGTTAATTTTTCTTAAAAATTAAGATAAAGGTTTTCTAAAATAAATATTTATTCTATATTTTATATTGTAAAATAATATATCAAAACAAGATAAAAGTTTATGAACTTAGTCACACAATACCAGCACCAGCTGAACTTTAGTTGGGGGTGAATACTTTTAGCCATCTAAAATGAAAATACATTAAATTTAGAGGGTTTATTTTGAACTGTTGGTTGAGAAAATACCATTTTGTACCATTAGTTCATAAATGTTTCTAAGCCTTGCCTTGTTGGAATCATTGCATGTTCCACTTCATTTGTTTTATTTTTGAATCTTACCAAAAGGGAAAATTCAGAAGTTTTTCTGCATGATGGAGTGGTATCAAAATGAAAATATTTTTTTCTGTTAGACCAACAACTAAGATATCCAAGGTAGTTAGGAGAATCACTGAACCTGTTTGCTCTTTGCGTGATTATTTTCCACCTTTCACACACTGAAATTGAAATAGAAAGTGTTCTCAATTGCTGAGACAACAGTGAAGGCCGTGTTTATCTGCACAGAAACAAATCTCACGCTGCTGCTCCTCAGCCAAACATCCTATCATTCTGCCCAAACGATTTCATGCATGGGGAAGCTGAGATTAGGAAGAAAATATCAGGTTAGAAAGGACAGTAAGAACTCAGGCTGAAGCACCTTCTAAACACAAACAAGCTCATCTGTTCTCCCACCTTATACTAAAATGTTTTTATAATTATGTAGCCTACTTAGAGCTGTTAGAACTCTATTTTGCTATTATGCACTTTAATAGATACTTAGAAGTATCCATAATTTAATTCAGTCCCTTAAATACAATTTCAGTCAAAATGGAGCACCTAGAGCAGCTCTGAGCTTTTGGTTTAGAGGGGTTACTTGTACTCACTGGCCATGTTTAGTATGAGCGTCATAAGGAAAGGTATAATGTTTCCATAATAAGTGCCATTTACTGTTCATTAATTTCAATTAAAAACATTTTTGCCTTTGGTATTTTACAGTGCAGTTACTGGTCCTGACACATTCGTAATCATATCCTGAAGTTTTTCTTTTGCTCATATAACCTCTTGTTTTTAATTTCTTAGGCTTGTGTGAACCTCTGGGTTCAGTTGCTGTGGCAACTAGATCACATTTCCTCCAGTGGAATGAAAACAAGCTCATTTAGTTTGTCATCTCCGGGCTCTGCTTCCCTGCACCTGCTCAATACAAGGATATGAGTATCTTAAATTACTAACACCCGTATCACAGGCATAAATAGCTAGTTGCGAGTAGTAGATCCAGGTGAGCTTGTAAAGTAGTAAAAGAAGAAAAGTCCATATCAGCAGTCACAGAAGTAGTAGCTAGGAAGATTCTGGAGATAATCAGTACTGTCACTTTATACTTACGGTAATATGTTTTGGTCATTGTTTCTTCTTCCCTGCACAGAATGATGCATATGTTTTGCCTGCAGTTCCACTAAGACATCTAATCTCTACTATATGTATATATAAAATCATAGCACATAAATATTATAGATATCATCTACCGAAGAACTTTAATATTTTATTTTGTGTTTATTTATTGTATAAGTTTGACTGTTTTGCTCACATGCTTTGCTATTTACTCACAAAGTTTCTTTTTACACTGTATTTTAATTCATTACACCTCTTCCCGATCACCATAAATAGCAGCTCCCATGTTAAGTCCACAGCTAATGATAGATGCTTTGCTAACTATTCAACACTGAACGCCTGAGATGACTACATACAGCTGTGCAGTGGAATAAAAGTGAAGAAGTAGCTTTGTGCCAAGCTGTTCTCATTCCTGGGGCATCTATTAAAACTGCTGTTATGGCTAATTTACACAAAAAAGGGTCACACGGTAGAGCCTGACAGATGGGGTTATGGCATTAGCTGCCCCCAACTTTTACAGCACAGATGGTTACTGTTGAGAAAAGTGTCCCAAATGTAACCAAGAAGTTCTCAGAGTCTAAACCTAACCACAGATTGTTAAAGTAAGTAAAAAACGGTGTAAAACACTTTCAGTAGGTTTTCATGGTTTATAAAACTTGAAGGGAACTCTTTATGATGGGTAATTGGACTATTAACTTTTTTTTGGATGCATCTGTGCAACCAGGGCACCACTCAAAACCTCTCCTCATGGTCAGGGCAGAGAAGAAGTCAGTTAAGGGATCACTTCACTGATTGGGTTCAGTCCTCTGGGGAAGCTGGTGTAAAGATTCATAGCGGCAGAGGTGGCAAAAGTACATTTGTGACTGAAACAGAAGCACAAATAATTGTGTAAAAAAAATACTACAGTTTTTTACTCAGTTAAAAGTAAAAAAGATACAAATGTAAAAAGTAACTCCTCGTACGACATTTTTGTTTTTTTGCCAAGCCATCGCATTAATATTATAATAAAATAATATAAATAAATATGAATATGAACATTATTTTTAACTGAATTTCTAATTCATCAGAATTAGAATTTTAAAATTTCCATGGGTGACTTTGCATCAACATCTAAACAGAAAAATTTGAATAGTCACAGGTTTAAGTGGGACTTTAAAAAGTGCAAGAACCCAGAGATCTGTGGTTGTGCTGCAGTGTCACAGTAATTTAGATATTGAGTGCTATTTTGTGTAGAGTTTGTTTTTAATTGTGCTGCTAAATTTGGTGGATTTTCACAAGTGAATTCAACATGATACAAGCAGATGTTGTATGGTGGCTGATTTCTCGCACCCACACATTATAAAATCAGTACAAATGTAAAATTCAGTCAGCAAATCTAATCCTCATCATCAACTTACATTTAATTTGATGTCTGCTACCCTTTTTGTATCCTAACTTTGACCATGGACACATTAGCTGCTCTGCACCAGTCCACTATAACCCTTTATGATAAACTAAGCATTTAAGCCTGTACTCAGCTGGTATTTTTATGCAACCTTTGAGTAACAAAAAGTGAGTATTCTTCCATTTATTTTGCAGGATGGTTAATAATATGAAAAACTTTAGGAACACATAATGCAGGCCATAGATCCATTACTTTACATGTAATCTGTCTTTCTTACATTTCTCTCACATTTTTTTCTCTCCCAGGGAAATCAAATCAACAACTTTAGCTAACAGACACTCACTGTGTGACAAACTACACAGAAACAGTGTTTCTGTTTTCTGATATTTGTTGAGCTGTTAGAAATGCTGCGTTTGAACTCAACTTCAACATTACTCTCTTTACTTGCTCCTCTTCTGTAGCACCAGCTAGATGCTAAAGTACTTGCGACCAGAACTCCTGGACATCCAGACATATGGAATGATCCGGACAAAGAGCTTCCAAATCATTCTGAGTCACTTTAAGCCCTGAATATCATGCTGCAAATAATACATAAACTGTGTGTGATGAGTCCAGGTGATGGATACCTTAATATGATTTGCTTTATGTGTTATTGTTCTCTCCAAATCTAATGAAATGAAATGAAATCAAATTTTTATTATCTTTGAAGGTGCACAGATGCAGAAAATAATAACTCCCCTCAAATGTGTTAAACCTAAAGTAATGAGCTTGTTTTGAAAATGGAAGGAGTAGAAAGTAAAAGTAAAAAGTTGTCAGAAAAATAAACTCTCAAATAAAGTACATATACCTAAAAATTCTACTTCAAATAAAATACTTGCGCTCTTGTTACTTCCCACCTCTACACAGTAATCCCGTCAGTGGCAGTCTTTTAGAAAATTGCCTTTCCATGGCAATAGCAATCTTCCGGCCAAACATCCACTAATTTAATTGTCTATCCTTCCACTTCATCTGATGCATTAATCATTGAATCATTCATCCAACGCATCTATTTAAGAAACAAAATAATTCAAACGATTCCACCAAGTCTGTCTGACAGCCTCCGTATCTGATCCAGCTCACAGCCCTAATGGTAAACAGTTGACCAGACACTACTCTGCAAGCAGGAATGATTCATAATGAAGATTGTGTCATTCCTCCCATACTGAAAAGCTTCTGGCTCACTGTAGCTTGTAAACACCCTGCTGCTGCCAGCACAGTGCAGAGCAGCAATGGCAGCAGCATCTCCAAAACTGTCAGCTACAAGAGTCAACTTCAAGACCTAATTAATAGACAACATGTAGATGATAGCTTAAAGGACAATAAAATCGAGGTTTTGTAGCCAACATTATTTATCAATGAAGTTTGCATCATTCAAAATGCAGTTAAATTATTTGGCTACAACTAGGGATGGGAATCCTAGGAGTCCAATTCCTTGGAATTGTTAGTCTGCTTGCTTATAAGCCAAACTCTGAATTTCAACAGGTAACAAATGGATGAGCAGTCAGGCTGCAGCTTCAGTTTCTACCTGTTAGTGTTTCTACAGTAGATCACATTGGCGAGTCTCTTTGTGTTGGTTTTTATCTTTGCTTTGTGCTGTCGGCTTCGTGTTCTGTTTGTGTAATACTAAGAGAAAGATCATGTCTGTTGCCATTAGGATAGAAATTTGTGTTGGTGTGTGGGACTGTAGCCTATAGGTTTATATTGTTAAATGTTAATTACGAGACAATGTGTTTAAGGTCATTTTGCAGAGTAACACAAAAGTAATGTAACGAGTAGTATAACAAGTTACTTTCTCCTGAGAGTAATTCAGTAACATGCTACAGGGAGCTGGGGTCTTTGACCCGGCATTTTGAGTTTATTTTTGTATTCGTGATTCTATCCTTCCATGATGATGCTTTTAGTCAAATTTTGTATGGTCTAGTTTTGAGTTTAGTTCCTTTATTGTCTCTAAGTTTATTTGTATATCTTGTTCTTGGTTTCTAGTCTGTTAGGGTTTTTTTGTCTTTGCTTCATCTTCCGTGAGAGTCAGTCGCGTCCTCTGTGTTTGTTATTTTGTTTCCCCCGGTCATGTCTGTTTTTTTCCCTCTCAGTCTCATGGTTATTTTCCTGTTGGTGTCTGCCTTCATGTCTCGCTTACCTGTTCCCTTGTTCCTCTCCTTGTGTTTCATCCTTGTCTATTGAGCCTGTCGTGTGTGTGTGTTTGCTTATTCCTGTCCTAGTGTCAGTTCATGTGTTCGGGCAGATCCTTGTCTTTTGTGCATTGTGTCTAGTTTGCTTCCCATGTCTTGTTATGCCTGATTTGTCCCTCCTGTGTTCCCACGTGTCTCCACTTTTCCTAATCATCTTCATGTAAATGTATTGTGTCTGTTCCCCTTTGTACCTTGTGAGATTACCTGTTCATCTTCACCCATGTTCCAGGTTTCATGGTTCTCGCTCCATGCTGGAGTGTTTAGTTTCTTATCAGTGAATGGTCAATCTCCTTTTGCTTTTGTTTTGTATTTCCATGCAACCACAATAAACAGCTCAGCTTTTGTTTAAATCCAGGTTTGTCTCCGTAGTCTGCACTTAGGTCCTCACTCTCTGCCTTACAGACTGCATCACTTATTTAAACAGAACACATTAAGAAAAGCGTTTCTTGTAATATTTACTTTTTTGACAAAAAATCCAGACACTGATCAAAACAAAGAGGGAAAATCCCTCCAACACACACAAACATATGACCACACAGCATGCAATTAATTTGCACGACTGTATGGATGCAGCTCTTTGGTTATACACAAAGCAGATTGCTTGTGAAAACAGGACTGTTGCCAGTACTCTTGCAGAATAAGCAATGATATATTATTCTCAGATGTTTTAAGATTTTTATCACCTTTTCCCTGTTCTCAAAATCAACTGCTTTTTGATAGGCTGATCTTAGCAAACAGAAAGGTTAAAGAGCAGGATGGTGGCACTTCTCTGCTTACAGCAGAGCTGCTTGACTGAGATGACCACATTTGTGCTCAACAACTTGTTTGAAACAAAACATTTAGAGCAGTTTAAAGCTTTAGCTTTTGGCTCACAGGGATTATTCTTGCAATTGCTGACTTCATTATCTGACAGTTTGTCCCTTTTATGTCAACATCAATAGTTTTTACATGACAGAAAATAAGGGAAAGCATAATAGCTCCCATTTTAAAAAAAGATAAAAAAGGAAATACAGCATAAAACATTAAACTGCTTCTTACAGACCTCACGGTCCTTTAGGACATCTTTCAAAGCAAGTCTTTTCTTCTCCGTCTGTCTGTCTAAAACCAAGAGAATAGATCAAAGTCACCATTGATCTTGTCCGCCTTCATTCGCCTTCAGATCTGAAGGAAAACACTCTGCTACAATAACCTGCAGTACACACAGGAGAAACTAATATTTTTGTCTTACTATACACAACCTGGGTGTTTTTCTACAACACTTGTTTTGCTTTCAGTGTCAGGGGATGTTGGCTTGGTGGTCATTTTTCCTAGGCCATATAAACAGTTAAAGTGTGTTTAACCTGGAAGCTGAACTGAGATCAAGAGATCTCCTGAGGGAAATGTGAGAACAAATTACAGAAACACAAGATCAAAATGAAATCAAAACAACCACCACCACCCCCCACACACTAATTAAAACCATCAGAAATATTATTCCAAATCTAATTTGCTAAAGCTTTAAAGCCTCTCTCAGGAATGAGTGTCTAATCTATTTGAAGCCGTTATTTCAGTGATGAAATGCATAAACCTGCATACAGTCTTCCGTGGCTCACTATTGATAACAGGAACTTTTGAAGTTGATTTGCGATCTATCTGGTGTTGTGTTTATTATCTCTGAGCTGAACTTTGGATGATAAATATCTTGGCCCCGTGAACGGAGACACAGATAATCTGGTGTCACAGATGCCAGAGAGACCATCCGGCCATTTCATATAACTCACAGAAGTGCGTGTGAAAGCTGTTTGCAGTGATGAATCGAGAGCAGTCTGCTAGAAAGTGTCTACTTAAGTGACAGCAGCATGAGCAGCCAGTCTGTGTTTAAAGGAAAAACAAGCTGAACGAATCCAATTTGCACGAGAGATATATCTCCATCTCCAGTATGTAAATATTAAGTAATAAAGCTGTAAACTGCAAAAACATAATTTCAAGCAATTAGACTAAAATAAAGCCTGGCAGCATAAAACTGAATTGGAAGATTTCATTTCATTTTCAAAAACAGTGGCCGTCATTCACTAATATCCCATTTATGAAACATACACTCTGCGCTATTTTATTCTTACCACTGTTCATATATTATTATGTTAAACCAGCGGGCTTGTACAATCTGCATAATGCCACACCCTCATTTCTCTGTACAAAGATGCATGCTTACTTTCAGGTGAAGTGGAGAAATTAGCAAGGATGCTCTAAGAGAGAAGCCTGCACCAAGAAATTAGATTCTAAGGGATGACATCCAGCAATGCTGTGCAATTTTTAATGAAAGATGAATAAGGAATAATGGAATGTGTAAATAATGACCAAAAGACAATAACAACAACAATGATTATGATTATCATTGCTGTTGTTTTTTCAGTAACATTTAATATAAAGACGTTTTTACATTTTGTGAGACAACGAGGCCTTCATTTGTTCAGAGGCACTTTTAAATTTGTTTGTAAAGTGTGAACAAACAATAACTGTTTTGTGCATTAAACTTTTTGTTTGCATGATCTATACACTGTTAGTAAATGAGGTAATCATTCTTACAGGCAGGTCCACAGAAGAAAAAGAAATAGGCATAGTATTTCAATAAGAGTCTAATGGTCTCATAGTCACAAGAAAGCAATCTACTTGTTTGTGCAAAGACACCATAGTTTGGTGTTTGATTTGAATGGTTTGTTTTGGAGTTATTGTTATTTCTGTCAGTTTCACTTTCTCACTTTGGTAACTGTCTATTAATTATCTGCCCTGCCATGATTAATCTCACTTGTGTCGTCTTCCAGTCCTGTCCCCTAGCCATCAGTTACCCTCCTGTGTCCAATTGTTAATCAGTCACCCATGTGTGTAAATGTTCCCCAGCTTCATCTTGTTCCCTGCCAAATTGTATTGCTCATTTTGTCAAGCTTTTCAGCGTTACTCGTGTTCTTTTGTTGTCATTGGCGATTTTGCCTTCCTGCTTCCTGCTGCTTGACCACTGTTAAACTTTTTAGTAAAGACTTTTTGTAACAGTCAGCACAACTTGGATATTAAGATGGTTTATTAGGAGGTATATTTAATGTCTGCAGCATGTTTGTTCCTGAGACTCTTCAGAGCAGTGTTGGGCAAGTTACTTTGAAAAAGTAATTAGTTATAGTTACTAGTGACTTCTTCAAAAATTAATTGAGTTAGTAACTGAGTTACAATATTATAAAAATAACTAATTAGTAGGAAAAGTAACTGTTGCATTACTTTAAAAAAAAGTTTAACCCTCTGTGGTCCAGGTGCTACATTTCACCTTTAAAAACTATTTCCCTTGCCTTGTTTGGTATACTTATTTTTAGAACAACCTCACATGTTTGAATTTACTGTTTTTTTTTTTCATTTTGACATACTGTATTTCTGTCAGGGTCCTGGGTCTCCTGACCCAGCGTTTTAGTTCTTTGTGATTTTTGTATTATTGTACTTGGTGTGAGTTTCTAGTTTCGATCCCTTGCCCTTCATGTTTCTCTATGTCCCCTCTGTTCTGTGTAAGTCTGTGTCTGCATGTTTGATTTCCCCTCTGTGTCTCTCGGTTCTTAGAGTCCTCTGCCTTATGGTTTATGTCTCTGTGTTTCTTAGTTGCTGTCTCCACTGTGTCAAGTTCGCGTCTCTGTGTGATCCTTCCTGTTTTACTTTGAAGGTCCGTGTCTTATGTGAATGTGTCCTGCTTTGCTTGTCTCGTCAGTTCTAATTTCCCCCAGCTGTGCTCTCCTTCTGTGTCTCATTCTCCTCGTTACTTCCCAGTGTATTTAGTCCCTGTGTTTCTCTGAGTCAGTGTTGCGTCGTACCCTCAACAAGCTGTGTGTGTTTTGCCTCCGTGTTGCCAGTGTTTTGTTTCCAGTTCCAGTTCAGTGTTTTGTGCTTCAGTGTTTTAGTCCACCAGCGTTTTTGTTTGTCTTTTGGTGAGTTTAGTTAGTAAGAGGTTTTCCAGCATTAAAGCTGCACTTTAAGTTGAACTTCTGTGTCTGAGTCCTGCGTTTTGGATCCACCACTCCTGTTTGCCCGCCTGCCACACAGCCAACCATGACAGAACGACGCAACCATCAAATGGATCCTGCGGACTCATGGTCTCAGTATCTCGCGCAGTTGTGGAATTACTGCTGGGAGGTAATCCACGCTGAGGACACCCCCAAGAGACTCCTTCAGGTGGTCTTTTTCGACCACTTTTTGTCTTCCACCCTCTGCACGGCTGGTTTTTTGGACATTAACGGATTAAAACAATTAATAACAGCTCTGAGAGCCAGGATTTGCTTCGAACTGTTTGGCATGGGCGGTCCAGGCAAGGTAGAGTCAGCTACCCTCCTGGAAGCCCTCGCTGCCTGGTATTCTCAGCATCAGCATCTGTTCCCATCAAGCTTTATCACTAAATCATTCCATCCTCCCTTAAGAGAGGGACTGCATCCTCGTTGCCTTCACCCCAGTACACCAGTGTCTCCAGCAGCTCAGCTCCCAGTGTCGCCTGCTCAGCAGCCACTCTCAGCCCAGTTAGCTCCCCCGCAGCCACTCTCAGCCCAGTTAGCTCCCCCGCAGCCACCCTCAGCCCAGTTAGCTCCCCCGCAGCCACTCTCAGCCCAGTTAGCTCCCCCGCAGCCACTCTCAGCCCAGTTAGCTCCCCCGCAGCCACTCTCAGCCCAGTTAGCTCCCCCGCAGCCACTCTCAGCCCAGTTAGCTCCCCCGCAGCCACTCTCAGCCCAGTTAGCTCCCCCGCAGCCACTCTCAGCCCAGTTAGCTCCCCCGCAGCCACTCTCAGCCCAGTTAGCTCCCCCGCAGCCCCCCTCAGCCCAGTTAGCTCCCCCGCAGCCACCCTCAGCCCAGTTAGCTCCCCCGCAGCCACCCTCAGCTCAGTCTCCAGTGCCGCCTGTAGCGCAGGCCCCAGTAGCTCCAGTGCCGCCTGTAGCGCAGGCCCCAGTAGCTCCAGTGCCGCCTGTGGCGCAGGCCCCAGTAGCTCCAGTGCCGCCTGTGGCGCAGGCCCCAGTAGCTCCAGTGCCGCCTGTGGCGCAGGCCCCAGTAGCTCCAGTGCCGCCTGTGGCGCAGGCCCCAGTAGCTCCAGTGCCGCCTGTGGCGCAGGCCCCAGTAGCTCCAGTGCCGCCTGTGGCGCAGGCCCCAGTAGCTCCAGTGCCGCCTGTGGCGCAGGCCCCAGTAGCTCTGGCTCCAGCATTACCGGTTCCACTTGTTCACTCCATGCAGGGAGAAAGCCTAAGTCCTACTCAAGGTGCTTTTCATGGGTCAGCCGCCATTGGCACTGTTTACCGCTCCAGGGCTTCCCCAGAGGCTAGGTCCCAGTCCTCAGCTGATGCTGGACCCCTGGAGTTTAAGCAGCCACCTGGGAAGTGCCCCGTGTCAGTGCTGTCTGAGCAGGGCCAGTGCTCAGCACAGCACCCATTTCCTTCATGTCTGCCAGTGGACTCCATGCCTGCTGGCTTTGTGATGGCTTCTGCTGGAGGGTCCAAGGGGCCCGTCCAGCCTTCGTCTCGTGTCTCCGCTGGAGGGTCCGAGGGACCGCTCCGGCCTTCGTCTCGTGTCTCCGCTGGAGGGTCCGAGGGACCGCTCCGGCCTTTGTTTCCTGTTTCCGCTGGAGGGTCCAAGGGACCGCTCCGACCTTTGTCTCCTGTTTCAGCTGGGGGGCCCGAGGAGCCCGTCCAGCAGCCCTCCTCGTCAGCTGGTGGTTCCGGAGAACCACACCAGCCTCATGCCTCGTCGGCTGGAGGGTCCGAGGGGCCCGTTCAGCCTCCTGTCTCCGCTGGAGGGCCCGAGGAGCCTGTCCAGCCGCCACCTGCGGCCGCCTCGTCCTTGCCTGGTCCAGCTTCATCCGAGTCTTCATCCTCGTCTGGTCCGGCCTCCGCCTGTGCTTCGCCTGGTCCGGCTTCAGCCTGTGCTTCGCCTGGTCCAGCCTCATCAGAGCCTTCGGCCTCGTCTGGTCCAGCCTCCGTGTCTTCAGCCTCGCCAGGCCCAGCCTCATCAGAGCCTTCAGCCTCGCCAGGCCCAGCCTCCATGTCTTCATCCGCGCCTGGTCCAGCTTCTGCCTGTGCTTCGCCTGGTCCTGCCCCGCCTGGTCCTGTGCCCACCGGGCCTCAGCCAGTACGCTTGACACTGGGGCGCCGCCGCTGCCTTCCGCGCGGCCGGCCCCCTGAACTGCTCCGTCGTCTCATTCGTCGCCGCCGCTGCCTTCCGCGCAGTCGGCCCCCTGCACTGCTCAGTCGTCTCCTTCGTCGCCGCCGTTGGCTTCCGCACGGCTGGCCCCCTGACCTGTTTGGACTCCTGTGCTGTCGGCCCCCTGGCCAGCCCCCTGCATTGTTCTTTTTTCTGGGCTCATGTTTTGTTTTGGGGCTTTCTTGTGCTTTGGTGTTTTTGTTTCGTGCCCTCCTTCCTGGGCCCCGCCGCCCGCCCTGGTCGGGTTGTTTTCTGTTTTGGGCGGTTTTTGTTTTGTTTTTTTTTCGTTTTCTTGTGTTGGGCTGTCGGGAGCCAGCCCTTGGGGGGAGGGTACTGTCAGGGTCCTGGGTCTCCTGACCCAGCGTTTTAGTTCTTTGTGATTTTTGTATTATTGTACTTGGTGTGAGTTTCTTGTTTCGATCCCTTGCCCTTCATGTTTCTCTATGTCCCCTCTGTTCTGTGTAAGTCTGTGTCTGCATGTTTGATTTCCCCTCTGTGTCTCTCGGTTCTTAGAGTCCTCTGCCTTATGGTTTATGTCTCTGTGTTTCTTAGTTGCTGTCTCCACTGTGTCAAGTTCGCGTCTCTGTGTGATCCTTCCTGTTTTACTTTGAAGGTCCGTGTCTTATGTGAATGTGTCCTGCTTTGCTTGTCTCGTCAGTTCTAATTTCCCCCAGCTGTGCTCTCCTTCTGTGTCTCATTCTCCTCGTTACTTCCCAGTGTATTTAGTCCCTGTGTTTCTCTGAGTCAGTGTTGCGTTGTACCCTCAACAAGCTGTGTGTGTTTTGCCTCCGTGTTGCCAGTGTTTTGGTTCCAGTTCAGTGTTTTGTGCTTCAGTGTTTTAGTCCACCAGCGTTTTTGTTTGTCTTTTGGTGAGTTTAGTAAGAGGTTTTCCAGCATTAAAGCTGCGCTTTAAGTTGAATTTCTGTGTCTGAGTCCTGCATTTTGGATCCACCACTCCTGCTTGCCCGCCTGCCACACAGCCAACCATGACAATTTCATTTCATTTATTTATTTCACACTTGGTTCAACAGTTTCAACAGTTTTGTTCTTTCAGACAAACAAACCATACTTTCATTTGGTATAGCACTGCAACCATGCGTGAAAAGGAGCAGGAAGAAGAAAATATTCTTATTAAACCCTGCCCCCTATCTGCGATCCAACTTATATTACAAGTGGGCACCAAAAACCAAGGTACAAAGATTTATCTCCAGGTCCTAACTCAGACCAAACAACAAATTTACAATCAGCAATATACCGCTTCACATAATAACAAGGAGAAAAGATAAGTAAATAGAATAAAATGAGGCAAAATAAAAAAATTTAAAAAAATTTTCTTCAATTAATTCCAATTTCGTTCATATTCTTCATATTGAATTATCGTTTTAGACATGTAACACTTTTTAAAACAGTGCAAATTTGTACAATTCTTTAGATTATAATGAAGAGAGCATTAACACAATGGATCTAAAATCAGACAAAAAACATAAAATCAGAGTAGAAAAAAGTTAGATTTTTTACTGTAACAACCACAAACATGTTTAACGACTCATCTTCATAACTTGAAATGCAAACATAAATTGTATATTTTAAAAACCTATGCACAAGTTTTGCAAACAACAAAGTTATGTGCCGCTATTGACCTAAAAATGCAGACAAAGTGGGTTTTTTTTTTTAAATAACCATTTCAAACTATTTACAGAACAATCAGGTGTTCTGCATAGAAGGCACACAAATTATTTGTGTCATTCCAAAAAAATCATTTCTGTCCACTACAAGATAAAGGAGAACATCACAAGCCTGATACCTGCAGGCCTGAAAGGTGTATCACAACGCATGTTTTTCCACCTGGAGACAGTGTTTACATGGCAATCTGCCTTTGGCAGCAACTGCGACATTCAGCAGTTGCCTCATTGTCCTGACACACAAAAACAAAACTTTTGACTACACTACACACTAACTTACACAAGACAACACACTAACTGCACACTCCAAAAACACTAAATGTCACAAATCTCTTGCATCTTAAAACTCACGCTCTCGCCGCCAAGGTGGGTATCCCCATCACTGCTTTAGAGGGGATGTATCACCGTGGCAATCAAGAAGTTTTTTAATTATAATCAGTTACACAATTAAATGATGCAGTTATGTGTAAAAAATCGTGCCGCGAGAGACTTGAGCTTCAGTTTGTGTTGCGAGAAGAGATGTGAGTGACACCCTAATACTGATAGTGATTAAAAAGAAAAAAAAATCTTCAGGGAACAATTAAAACTGGTGTTCAAAAATACAAATTAGGGGATTTAATGTTGTGAATATTTCGTAAACTTCCATGACTGTTAGGGACTCTCAGTTTAAATACTCTTTCATTCACTATGCAAACTACGCCATGTGCTTCCATGCCCAGTGCTTTAATACAGCATGATGTTCACTTGCCAGAAAGAACTCCAATTCTGCCTTAGCATATTTAAAACATTTACAATTTGGGGGAAATTAAAACTAGTACCTACATGAGTTTTACATTTATTCAATTCCTGTTTTAACATTTTATGAATTTTCACAAGTAAATATATGGAATATAGGGAAATATGTCAAATACCTAATTCATCACTGCAGGTGTAGAAAGCATATTTGAGCCTTCTCTGGAGTTCTATCAGAGCCAAGTAGGACCTGATAGGAACACTATCAGTGCATGCAGAGAAGCTTATCTCCTAACAGGCGATCAATTAAAGGAATTGAATTTAATAGCTTAATTCGTCATTCTTAATTGATGAGTTAATCACCATCTACCGTCAGTTCTCTGCTTCCTATCCACATGCGGGTTGGATTGATTTAATTAATAGAAAATATTGTTCCCTATAATAAGTTTTATTGCCTCTATTGGTTTTCCATCATGCTTTCACAGCCGACTTGTTCACCCCTGAAACATCACTTGACATCATTTGGCGGTCTTAAAAATGTTCTAAAAAATCTTAATTTGAACTCACTGAATCCTCTTTAGACAAACAGAACACCTCTCTAACACCTCTGCAGTTTTAAAGAAGGCCCAACAGCGTCTCCACTTTCTGAGAATCCTCAGAAAAATGGACCTGAAGAAGGAGCTGCTGACCGTCTTCTCTGTGTGCTGACATATTGCATCGGTGTGCGGTTCTCCAGCTGCACCACAGCACACAGAAATGCACTTCAGAGGGTCATCAATATGGTCCAAAAAATCATTGGACATCCTCTTCCCTCCCTGAAGGACCTGTACAGCACTCGCTGTCTCAAGAGGGCACGCAGCATCCTACGGGACTGCACACACCCAGGACATCAGGTGTTTAAGCTGCTGCCGTCTGGCAGGAGGTTCAGGCTGCTGAGGTCCCGAACAAATAGACTCAAGGACAGCTTTTACAACAGGGCAATAGCCCTAAATCAATGCAAATAGCTGACCTGATTGGCTACCTCCCTGGACTTTTTGGGGGGGAGGTAACAACGGTAAAAACATTAACAACAATAATATTTATATTTATAACAAGGTGCAATAATAATTAATGTGCAATAATAACAGTGTGCACTACAAATACACTTGTTCTTTTTTTTATTACTAAGTTAATATACTGTGTTGTGTTGTTTGTGTTGCGTTGTGATGTGTCGTATCGTGTCATGTTATATGTAGTGCCGACGTAGGACGGTTTTCCAATTTCATTGTACTACTGTACTATGTATGACTGTGCAATGACAATATAGAGTTATCTTATCTTATCTTGGAAACAGATTATTTGTTGCCACATTTCTCATCACACATTGGGTAAGCTGACCAGTAGTTTTAAATTCAGTGAAAATAAGGCATATCCCTCTAATTCTAGGCTTTTGTTGTAGGCAGTTTATGTGGTGTTAATCTGTAAAGCAATTAGGAGAATACTGAATCGAAATTGACTGATGGCATTTACATGCCTCTGGATTGATATGCAGCGGGCACTCACACTCAACTCTTCTGGACTCTTTCAGTCATGTGGGCTGCGCTGACAGTAGCTCAATTAACCACCTCATTTCAATGATATTCAGGACATGTCTGAACGAGATTCTGCTTTCTGTGCATTTCTGTCCGACACAGAATGATAATGCAGATCCCTGTCTATACTGGGGTAAATGTCAGCTTGGTTCACCACCGTGTTGTATGCTCAGCCTTGTTGAAAAACATTGCGATATAGCTCCATAGGTATTTTGAGCCTCTTTGAGAGCCTCAAGGAAATAGCATGTCAGTATATCATTGTAAATCCTACAAGCCCTTGTGTAACATTCATTGGCAGATTTATTTCTTCACAGATCATCGTCTCATCTGTATTGTAGGAGATGAACCTCATCCGTCAAATCCTGCTTACACAATTTATGACTGTTACTAATGAGCTTATGTAACTCCAAATAGGAATATTTTTCTTGTTGCCCCACAGCTGAGTTGGAAAGCTTTAACACATCATGACAATGAAACGCACACACTGAGATAAACCGATATGCATTCTATGTATGTTGTATAAATCTCGGCACCGCAGCCCTCAGGAGAAGTCGCTGATGTTGATTAGCATAGCTTTGAGTGAGCCAACCCTTTGTTGTGCATTTGACACAATGAATCAAGTTCAACATCTGCAGCCACTGGGCTGTCACTACAGAAAGATTTGCCACAGATGAAGTTGATTAGCATATCAAAACGAGGACCTCGTTGTGCCTCAACCCCCTCATTTGCTGTGAAAAATATGCCTGCACCTGGTACAAAACTACCACTGTGGCCATCACAACCTTCCTCATTTATTTATGGCTTATAGGCAGAATCTCAAATGAAGGTGAAAAGACAAGTTTTAAATCTGTTGGGTTATTAGCCACTATCTAAAACAAGCTCTCTCAGTTGTCTTGATTATCTCATTTATTTAACATTACCATACAGAGGCCTTCTATTTGTTTTCTTTAAAGCACTTTTTGTAGTTGTGGAGCTCTAAATTATTTACAGATGGAAACAAATTTATAGGAGAGACACTATTTTCTCCTCTTTGTAACAGTGGTTTATGAACAAAGAGGCCAAAGCGTGTTTTGCAACTAAATCTGAGCTGTTAAATCTGTACTTCATTCCCTTAAACTGAGAGGCTGCCACATATTTTAGGATGGTGACACAATGTATGTTATTTTTTTTATTGGTGGACATTTTCAGCTTAATGTGCATAGCTTCAGCTTTAATTTAATAAGAAGAGATCATTTGACTAAACTGAGCTTCCTTAGTTTTCTTAAATGTGTTATTTAAGTAATGCCCTGAATCTAGGTACTGGTGTTGGCAGGTGAAGACTTGGACAAGGATCTCTATTGCCTCTTTTCCACTTGCACTCAACTCATCAATTTCCATTACAATAGAAATCACCTCAATGTGGGTGTTGTTATAGTAGCAACATGGCCTGAAAGTCCTGTGATGTAATTTGTATGTGACACAAACAACACACGAATGGAGGGCATTGAGGCGATGGTGTACCTGCAGCTAATTCCATGGTAAACCTGTGCAGCTCATCACTGGACTACTGTGTTTGTTTGTGTATAGCCATTTCCCATTTCAGCTCGCTTGGAGCACTGGCTGTGTAGGTACTAAAAGATACCTGGCACCATGTACTACCACCTAATGGAAAAACTAAAAACCGAGTTGAGTCGAGGCAAATAGGTACTAGTGGAAAAGAGCCTTATGTGGCCAGGAAGAGGTGGAGGCCGGTTACAAGAATGACAGGAGACAAGTGAGATGCAAAGCACACAAAACATAGGCTGATTGGCTTGCAGAAGGCAGGCAAAAATAAAAATGATTGGACCAGAATAATGATGACAGACTTATGTTCGAGTTAGAACCATTTTATACACAGTCCTCTATTTTCGGAGGTCGTTTATCAGCAGGACTTTTTCATTAAATACTTCTTCATACATTAAGGAAAAAGGCCTAGAGCTTATTCCAACTTAGGCATTTGCATTTGGAAGCTGTGAATCAACAACATATACTAACAGGGGGGTTCATTGTAAGTGTAACAGGACACCCTTAGGCTACAGAAACTCAAAGAAACCAATTACAGAAATATATCACTGCCCAAATCAACAGTTCATTATAATAAAAAAATGTCAGCTGGAACATACAAAGTCCTAGACCTCCAGTATCGACAATATTAGATGATTACAGGATTCTTTCCATCGCAGAGTAAAGATTCCTTCATCACAACCAGTGATGTTAGGAACATCCTCTTGGGTTAGTGAAGTCTGCCACAAAGCAAAAAATACCACAAGGTTCATCACAAGATTCAAACCACTGATCCGTCTCAATCAGAAAAGGTCAGATCAGACTTTGCCAAATTATTTTTAAAAAATGGAGTAGTCCTTCACATTATTCTTTTGACAGATGAAGAGATCAACTTGTAGCAAAATGAAAGCTCATGATCTGAAGCACACTACATTACTTGTATATGGTGGAGGCATCGTGATGGACAGACATGTGTCTGCTCAAATTCATCTCAATGCAGCTAAGCTGACTGGATGGTGTTTACAGTACAGCCAAAAAATAGTGAAAAGGATTTTGGGAAAGGCAAAAAAAGGAGTTTCTTGACTCAAAACAGTAGACTATGTTCTGATTTGTTTTGTCCAAGTCAGTGAACTAATCTCAAGGCGATTCAGCACGTAGAAAAACTAAAGCCAGAAAAACCCACAGACTAACAACAGCTAAAGACAACTGCAGGAAAAGGTCTGACTAAATGGGTCGTTGTTGCCTGCAAAATTATGGTAATATAAGCACCTAATATTAACTAATAATAGCTAATATAACTAATATTAAAGCAGAAACTGTGCACTTTTAGGCCATATTCATCATACAACTCTAACTTGAATGTGTTTTGTTACACAGCTGAAATAAAATAGAATTTGTGTCAGTGTCCAGATATATGTGGCCCTAGCTCTATATAGAATTTTATCTATCTAATACAGGATTGCTCACCTTAACAGGTGTAGTAATGCACTGTGATGGGAAATCTCAAACTATTGCACATAAACAAGATTATTATTACATTTAAATTGCAAGCAATTTCCTGACTGTCTCAGAGTGATGGAATATCAGTTAACAAGACACCAGTTCACAGAGCTGCATTATTATCGGACATCCTTGGACATTACTTCTAAGCAATGCAATTACACAAGGAAGAAGTTCTACACCCGGGTCTGCTTTCTTTCACCATTAAATCTGTTATATTGGTGGTGTTAGCAGCACTGTACGTAATTATGGACTTGTTTTGTTTTGACATGTGAGCTTGTGATAGAAGTGAACCTGCTTGCAGTTGGAAAAAACACAGCCAGAAACATTTTATTTGCCTGTTAATCAGGATCACTCAAGAAGAACAGATCCAATCTTACAGAAACAGGAAGCACAGTAGACTCCAGATCCAACCTTTGAGGGACAGAGGAGAGAGACTTTGATAAGCCCCCAATTACCTTAGCTATCTCAGAAGAATAGTCCACCGATGTAGATGCTGTAGTATTTATGCCCTGGTTAAACTCGATTAAGGATGGGAGTCAAACAACATCTGGTTAAACTCAATATCATACTGTGATTAGATAGGCATGAAATAATTTTTCTGAGGCCTTAGTCATCACAGAGTTTATTAAATTACTTTGATTAACGGTTAAGTTGGTAAGAACATAATTAAGGGATAAGTTCAAGGAAGTTCACATATAGTTCAACGTAATTTAGAGGAAAAGTCAAGCTAATTAGTTTCTTCTTCTTCACTGCTTTAATTTGAAAATAAATACATCTAATCAGTTACAATATGAGAATTAATTTGAGATAAATCCTCAGAGGATTGGGGAAAAATAGCATAGAGATCAAAGATGTGTTTTATTGAGCTTCATTGGCTGCAAGGTCCCGACAGACATATTAAGGCAATTTCCCAGCTTTACACAACCTGCAAAGTTGTGCTCAATCATATATAAAACAAACATAAACTTGCCTTAGCTATTTCTGCTACTTTGGTACATGTGACACAGTAATGCAGTGTAGCTCAACAGTAATGCTCAGTTTTTGCCTGAAGCAGATTACGAGAAGAGCTGATTCAGCTTTTTGCATATATGTGATTTGCATTATAAAGACAGAGGTTTGTGTTACTTTTATTTATATACCCAGGGTGGAGAAAATTACAGAACATTATGCTACTCTATACCTCAAAAAACTGGCAACGTATGAACAACAATCAGCCTTCTGAAAAATTAAACAAAGTGCCCAAAACTGCAGTTCTTCAGGAAATCAGTCTGCAGAAATAAGCATGACCTGCTACAAACAAACAAAAAAGGCTAACAACTTCATCAGTAGGAGATTGATTACATCTCTGCATGTCTTAACAGAAGCAGGTGCAGTCATTTCATGTCTGATGGGCGTTACCTCTGTTAATTTGAGTCTCTGAACTGGATTAATTGGTATTGTTGGTGCCATTTAGAACATTATAATAAAATTACTTGACAAACAGTGGCTGAGTCAAGCAGATATTGTCTTCCTGGTCAAACTTGTTATATTTTTTACGGCAAATGTACTGTAGACAAGCAGATATTGACATTGTTTCCATGTAGTGGTCCAATCACAGAGCTGCTTCCAGGGGAAAAAGCGCTGTTCATATTTCTGCAGTAGATTACGCTTCTTTCGCCTGCTCCCTTCAAGGCAGTTGGAGCACCATATTTGATCAGATTTTTTTGCCAGATGGTGTTCCTGATGCAATCCTCTCAGGGATTTGTGTCTCCTGATAAGTATTTGGTTACTGTTATGATCAGACAACCACATAACATCCCCTCCAGACTATAACCAGAAGCATGTTTTTTTTTTTTTTTAATGTAGGTAATTTTCATTACATGTGAATTCCGTCTCATCTGTTATATGATTAACTTACTTCCTAGCCTTCCAACGCCTTTGCCTCTCATCTAAATGGTGCAGCTTCTGATTTTTAATCACCTCACTGGGCTAAAAGATTAATTTCTGAGGAAGGTTACAATTTTGCCTTTTTAAGAATCTCTATTCTTCTCACGAGAGAATATTTTTCTTTCATTCAACATGGATATAGTGCTTATATTTATTAGACTACGACCCAGTGTAAGATTTATACCACAGCTGCCGTAAATGAACAGTTCTGCTATACTGAAGAAATAATTTTGTATGTTTCTAATTCAATTCAATTTTAAGTATACAGCGCCAAATCACAACAACAGCTTTATATTGTAAGATAGACCCTACAATAATACATACAGAGAAAAACCCAACAATCATATGACCCCTATGAGCAAGCACTTTGGCGACAGTGGGAAGGAAAACCCCCTTTTAACAGGAAGAAACCTTCGGCAGAACCAGGCTCAGGGAGGGGCGGGGCCACCTGCTGCAACTGGCTGGGGTGAGAGAAGGAAGACAGGATGAAAGACATGCTGTGATGTTAATTTGGTAACATGCAGTAGTACAGCCCGTCCTAAAAAACATTAACCTTGATCATAAGGACCTTGCAAATTTACAAACTCCCATTCTTGTCTAAAATATTGGAGAAGATAATCCTCTCGCAGATGTAGGCCTGCTTGGATGCAAATAATATCTGCAATAAATTCCAGTCTGGCTTTAAACCATGCCCTAGCACTGAATCAGCGCTGCTGAGAGTCCTTAATGACCTTTTTTTATTTGCCGACTCAGGGTGCTCTACAGATTTAGTTCTATTGGACTTGGCTTCTGCCTTCAATATCGCGGACCATAATATGCTCTTAACGAGGCTTGAACATACAGTAGGCATAAGGGGTAGTGCCCTTAACTGGTTTAGATCGTATCTTTCGGATAGGTCCTACTCCGTGCTTATCCATGCTTTTGTGACCTCTAGATTAGACTACTGTAATTCCCTTTACTTTGGTTTCCACTCTGCCCTTCTTCATAGACTGCAGCTTGTCCAGAATGCTGCGGCACAACTTTTGACTGGAACCAGAAGGTTTGCCTCTTTTACCCCAGTCCTTGCTGACCTGCATTGGCTTCCTATCAAATACCACATTGAGTTTAAAATTGTGTTGCTTACCTTTAAAATCATGAGCAATACTGCGCCGTGCTACCTCGATGAACTCCTCAGTCCGTATACCCCTAGGAGAGCCCTAAGATCATCAGGACAATTACTCCTAGTGCAGCCTAGGTCCCGGCTAAAGACCAGAGGTGACCGTGCTTTTGCCCTGGCAACCCCTAACCTCTGGAACAGCCTTCCTGCAGCTATTCGCGCCTCTGATTCCATCCATTCATTTAAATCACAGTTAAAGACTTACCTGTTTGAGCAAGTGTTTTCGGTTAGTTTGTGCTCATTCCCTATATTTATCCCTATGTTATTTATCTTCTATTTTATGTATCATTGTATAAATACCCCCACCTTATATTTACAAATACTCAGTGCTCAGATGTTTTATTTCCTATTTTATCTGTATTGATTGTTTAACTAGCGTTTCTCCCTTGTAAGTTTATTTGTTCCCTGTTATGGTCTGATATCTGTGATGTTTTAATCTTGCTGTGAAGCGCTTTGGTGTACCTTTGGTTTTAAATGTGCTATATAAATAAACTTGAATTGTATTGTATTGTATTAATCCATCAGTATATACAAAGTGTAATGAACACAATATTTTCAGTGATAAAATAAAATATTGTTGTTATGCATGCATTTACAAATACTCTGTTTTACAAAAAGCAGAAAAATAGTCTTAAATAAGATGCAAATTCCTGAACAGAAGGATTTGATTGAGTAGTTGAATGTTATGCTTGATTAACTTTCGACTAAAAAGTATAAAAAGGTGAATTAATTTGTTTTCAGTTAAAACATGCATTTAAGAGATTTTTAAAATATTTGTGTTTTTAAGAAAGATGGTCTAATAAATCTGCCAAGCATTCTCTATTCAAAGGGGTGTCACGGTCTGGCTAGGGCAGACCGTATGTTGCAGGGAAGGACTCAAGCGCAGACCGAAATGAGATATGAATAACAAAACAAGTCGTTTATTAAGGCAAGAAATGAGGGTACAAAATAATAGGGAATCGATGAAAACTAAACAATGACCTAAACTGGGTGAACTAAAACGAAACATACAAAACTCTAAACATAACGAACTGACAGGGATACCTGGAGCGGAGACATAGGAACAACGGAGCGGAACAACGGAGCAGTACAACGGACGACCTGACAAAGAATGACTGAGAACACACAGACTAAATGGACACAGGAGGATAATGAAGGAAGTGGCAACACCTGGGGAAACAGCTGGCACACATGAACATAATGACGTCACAGTGGGAGAGTAAAACTGAACACGATGAACACAGAAACGCCAGACCTCTTCACAATAAAACAGGAAACAGAGTGAGATATAGACATGACAACCTGAACTTGACAACATAAGCCACAGACATGAAATACATGAAAAGCAGGGGAGACTTAACATGGTGGAAACACGAGGGGAAAATAACTAGAAACACCTAGGCATGAAAACGATGAACTTAGGAAACCTGAAGGCTACATAAACTAAACACAAAACGCTGGGTCAGCAGACCCAGGATCATGACAAGGGGTTTTGACTCCAGCATCCAAGGAGGACATCCAAACATGCACGAAGGGTATGCAACAAATGGCAATGGTATGCCTCTGATGTCAACACAATTTCATTTTGGAAACATTTTTCATCCACAACTAGATATTTATTGAGTTATAGTTATTCAGTATTGAAATATTAGCTTGGATCAGATAACTTGGATTGCACATCAGGACACTTTGCACACTAAGTTCATTTTGCACATTAAGCTCCTTTGTACATCCATCTACATCGACATCTGCATACCTCACTTGTCTTGACTTACTTATTTTTGTACTTATTAATCTTCCATTATTTTTTATCCTTATTTTTATCTTTATTCATCATGTTCTTTTAACCCTTACCTTACTTGGCATTTCTGTATGGACAGCAAAGGAAGAACTTCATTGCATAGAGAAATGCTATTTCTTCTGTACATATGACAATAAACACTTTGTTTGCTGAGAGGCACAGTAAGTCCAAAAGTTTGAGCTTCGGCTTTGTATAATTTTTAGTGTGAAATGAATACTGTGTTACTACTCCACTGGTATCTGCTTTGTGCACAGTTTATAGATATCTTGCTAACCAAGCTCAGTAGAAGTTTCGCTGATAACACATCACTCCACATAAATATGATCACTTCTGGTTCCAAACATGGTGGCAGCTGAAACTCTAGCTGTATAAACTGCTGGCTATTTGAGTTTGTATTTTAGAGTATAAACAGTGCATGAGTGTGTATCAGTAAAGTAACCATTTGAACACATTATATGGAGCCCTGCTTACTCACAAAGAGCTGAACCATCATCATTACAGGTCATTAAGGGATCACAGTTGAACCGATAGGGGATTGTCTGTGGGACGGAGACCTGGTAGTTACAGGTGGTTCAGCTCAGGGGAAATTCGTGTCAGGGGAGTCTCTGACCTGCAGGGACCAGCCATGTTAGACAACTTGAGAAAAACAAGTCTTGTGGGTTTTTTAAAAGTCTGTTCACACTCAACGAATGTGTGGTGGCATAACAGCCAAAGGTGAGGGGGCTTGAAGGTGTCATCAAGCTCTGACATTTTATAGTATACAGTACGCAGGTTTGACTGAAATCAGTGTTTGTTGTTTGACTTGCTTTCCTGCTGTCAATGTGATGCAATCATTCTGCGCTTATAACACATGGGGATAAATGTAATTAATTAAGTCTACAAAACACAGTTACACACACACATGGGGAGCAGCACAAACACCAAATGTTTATGCACTAAAAAATATTGGTCCATCTTACACACACGCACACACAATGTTGGGACAAGCTTACACACATGAACACACAAAGAAAGTGAAGCACACGCATGCACGCACACAAGAAAACATGCACACACATTCGAGAGACGGCAGAAGAAGGAGAAGAATCAGCCTAGGACGGAGACAAGTTGCATTTATCTTCTGCATGCCAGCCTGCTGCGTGTGTGCGTGGGAGTATTGGTCCCCTTGGATGAGCACACGCGGCTGAGGATGCAGCTGGGAGCATGAGTTCTGACAGAGAGGAGTATGACATGGTCTGTCAGAGAGCTGTGACCCTAATTGTTGACCTCTGCCTGCACAACAGCACATCGTTGGATCAGGACACCTGTCAGGATTTCCTTTTCCTATTGTCTGGCCACAGCTCTGACCACAAAGAACCGGGTGAGTAATATCATTAGCTCTTGATGTGCACTGGTTGTAAGGCAGCACTTTCTCTCTGCTTTGTATGGCTCCATGCTCATTTGTTTCCAAGAGCAGAGCTAATAGTAATGGATTTTGTTTGTGAATGCTTTTCTGTCATGCAAAAGTCGAAGAAAGCAGCAATCTGCTTAAACATGTGCTTGTCCTTTTCTATTTATTTCCCACATGTATGCTCAGAGATAGTTACTCGGACAGGGCTTTCACTGAACACTCGTGGCCATTTATATATCCTTAATGAGTTTTTGTGACCTCAGGGCAACAGGGAGCAAAAGGTTTATAACAACAAAACAAATTCCCATTGACTCATCAGTTTGCTCCAGAAGGCAGAGTTTCTTTACTGTAATGGATAAGCCTTAAGACTGAGTGATGCCCGGTGATGTCCTGAGCACAACAGCTTACTATCAAAATAAAATAAAAACATTTTCAGGCATGTATGGTTTATGCCTCTAAATATAAATCTGAACACATGTAACTGCAGCTTGTGGAGAAGCAGGATAGTCGCGCGTTTAATCTGTACGGCAAAGTTTCGACATAATAAAAAAGGGGATTTTTGACTTATTCATGAGGGCTGATTTACACATCTGTTGCAGCCTTGTGCATCTGTTGCTCTTGCACTTGTAGTGGGCTTCTCCCTCTTTAAAGGAATAATCCCTCTCTTCAAATATATTTTAAATGCAGCAGCTCGACAACAGGCTCCAGCATTTGTGTGTATTTTTTCCCTGCTACAAATTCTAGTCATGAGAATTTGCAGTTCAATCTAGCAAATATTGCATGAGTTTTCTAAAAGCGGGGGAAGCTTGATTTAATTTACTTACACTGCAGATAACACTGTCAAATGCACCAGGGTGTTTGAAGGATTTGTTGCTTTATAGATTTAGAAAGGCAGACTTCCCTGAGGTCTCACTGTGTGAAGATTTTTAGTAAATGGGATTTAAATGTTAAATGTCTGTGTACAACATGAAGAGTGACACGATTTATACACTTTTACAGAATAATTTGCATGAAAAATGAAGCAAATTCAAGCTACAGAAGAACAGATTGTTTAAAATAGGAAGTCTATCAGGACACTATTTCGCCGCCAATTTCCATTAACTGTTGCATATTGTTTATCCATAACCCCAATTTGGATTCTTTTTATAATCCATCTGATTTCATGTTCCCTTTTCTAACCAGAGAGTTTTCCTGCAAGTTCACATGCACTGCATTGAGCTTTCTGTGTTTGACAGAAAAAAAAGAGTCTTTAGATTCGTCAGCAGGTGCAGAGCAAAGAGGAAATGTTATTTGTTGCTGCTTTTATGGAAGATGGGCCCCTGCTCAAAGAGTGCATGTCACACCAATCCTGACCAAATCCACTGTCACCTCACATCATCCTCAGCAGAGAAATTGAACGTACATCACAGTGCCACTGGCATCTACTACCGAGCTGTGGGGACATTACATGCCATTGCATGTTATGTGGCCATTGATGCAAATTCCTTCTGCCACAAGGAAGCTAAAGACAAGCTGCTTCTGATAGTGTTGGAGGATGTGTAGGTTGGGGTTGAAGAAAAGGTCTTGTTTCACGTATTTTTGTGCAACACTGATTACAGCAGAAAGAGAGATTTGAGTTTTTGTTCATCAAGATGACTTACAATGCAGGATCGTAATAAAACTGACATTTAAATAAAAGATTTTTGACAGATTTTATAGGTTTAGACTGAAGTGACAACTTATTCATCACAAATCACAGTAAATAAAAAATTACACATATTACTACCATGTAATTGCCAAAACGCGATCTGTGGTCACACATTTGTTCATTCAAAATCCATACAAAGCACACACTGCAAGGCACTTTATATTGTAAGGCAAAGATCCTACAATGACATGGAGAAAACTCCAAGGGTCCCCCATAAGCATGCAGTTGGCGACAGTAGGAAGGAAAAACTCTTCTTTGATGGGAAGAATCCTACATTGTGAAAGAGAGCTAGAAATGAATAAAAACTAATTAAACACACAGAGTATAAACACATAGTGAGTGAAAAAAGACGAGTGAAGATGAAATACTCCAGCAGTCTAGAGCTATTGGAACAAAGCTAATGGAGGGTTCAGGGTCACCTGATCCAGTGTGAATCCAAACTGGGAGCTGGCTTTACAGAAGAGGGGTCAGGCAGCTGAAGGCTCTGCTACCCATTCTACTTCTAAATAGCCTAAGTACCACAAGTAAGGTACTGTAATGAAATCAAACAGAGATCACAATTTAGTTTTGCTAACAAATCAGTTGATAGCCTAATTTTTATTTTGTTTTTGACATATTTGTTCCAATTTGTAAGAAAATAGGAATGTTTTTTGTTTGTTTGTTTTGTTTTTTCTGTGAATTGCTCTTCTTATTTTAACTCAACTATTCCATTTCTTAATTGATCAGTAAATTAAATACACACAAAAACACATAAGGCTGATTTTAAAAGTGCTACCACTTGTCATATTGGGGCGGCAGTGTTTGAGCCTTCACAAACAGTACTGAGAAATGCTATTGTTTGAAAAAACGTGCATTTTTTAAAGTGCAGGGGCATGTTTACAATTTTGCTACATCACCTCTTTTTAGAAACCTCTGTTCTTCATAACTGTGGAGATCAGCTGGTTTATTTTTAAAAGCAAAATTTCGCTTCCCAGTCTTTTTCTTCGGTATTAGATCTCTTCTTTCTTCATGTTTTTAATAGTTATTGTGTCTGTGAAGGTTCTCAATCATCCAGGTCATGGTACTCTAAAGCGCTTGGAAAGAAAAATGTCTGAGAAGGTTCTCAGGTTCTCTTTTCTTGGAAAGAAAAGCTTCCTGACTTAAATGGTAAATGGTAAATGGCCTGTATTTATATAGCGCTTTACTAGTCCCTAAGGACCCCAAAGCGCTTTACATATCCAGTCATTCACCCATTCATGCACACATTCACACACTGGTGAATGTGTGCGTTTTCTTCAAGAAAACTTCTTTAAGTTTTCTTGAAGATGTTACACCTCTCATCCAAGAAGCTTCTTCAGTTCTAGGGTCAAATGGTGGAGATTTAAGCCCTGTGGGAGTGTCCCCCTAAGAGGGACAATGGACCCCCTAATGATCCTCTACCTAATCACACGAGCCAAGGTGTGAAAACCGGTGTAGGTCACAATCAGTGATGGTGATGGTAATAGTTATTGTGAATAATATACCATTTCCAAAAAGGACCACACACCACATACGTTTTTCACCTCAGCTTAGCCCATTTTAACTGATCTATGGACAAGGGACAGCAGCTGGTTTTTATGTAATTGCATGGTAGAGTTGTAACTTCTATTTGTTGAAACAAACACGCTGTGTTTACACTCAGTGGTTTTTAGAAGTGTTCCTGTGCTCACACACTAATTTCCATTGCAGAATCATGTTTATGTTTAACCCAGTTCTGTCTGAGGGCCCAAAGATTCACTCTTGGTTTACAGCCTTTTCCCTGGGTTTCTTTGGGTTCTCTGAAACTTTAGATAACATTACGTACCACAAATGAGAACCACTAGAAACCTAAGTGTCTGAACCCTTCCCCATCTTTACTTTAGACAAATTCAGCCTCTCTGGGATGCTTTTTATAAACATTCATGTAACCTGTTCATCTAATAAGCTACAGTGGGGCAAAAAAGTATTTAGTCAGCCACCGATTGTGCAAGTTCCCCCACCTAAAATGATGACAGAGGTCAGTAATTTGCACCAGAGGTACACTTCAACTGTGAGAGACAGAATGTGAAAAAAAAATCCATGAATCCACATGGTAGGATTTGTAAAGAATTTATTGGTAAATCAGGGTGGAAAATAAGTATTTGGTCAATAACAAAAATACAACTCAATACTTTGTAACATAACCTTTGTTGGCAATAACAGAGGTCAAACGTTTACTATAGGTCTTTACCAGGTTTGCACACACAGTAGCTGGTATTTTGGCCCATTCCTCCATGCAGATCTTCTCGAGAGCAGTGATGTTTTGGGGCTGTCGCCGAGCAACACGGACTTTCAACTCCCGCCACAGATTTTCTATGGGGTTGAGGTCTGGAGACTGGCTAGGCCACTCCAGGACTTTCAAATGCTTCTTACGGAGCCACTACTTTGTTGCCCGGGCGGTGTGTTTTGGATCATTGTCATGTTGGAAGACCCAGCCTCGTTTCATCTTCAAAGTTCTCACTGATGGAAGGAGGTTTTGGCTCAAAATCTCACGATACATGGCCCCATTCATTCTGTCCTTAACACGGATCAGTCGTCCTGTCCCCTTGGCAGAAAAACAGCCCCATAGCATGATGTTTCCACCCCCATGCTTCACAGTAGGTATGGTGTTCTTGGGATGCAACTCAGTATTCTTCGTCCTCCAAACACGACGAGTTGAGTTTATACCAAAAAGTTCTACTTTGGTTTCATCTGACCACATGACATTCTCCCAATCCTCTGCTGTATCATCCATGTGCTCTCTGGCAAACTTCAGACGGGCCTGGACATGCACTGGCTTCAGCAGCGGAACACGTCTGGCACTGCGGGATTTGATTCCCTGCCGTTGTAGTGTGTTACTGATGGTGACCTTTGTTACTTTGGTCCCAGCTCTCTGCAGGTCATTCACCAGGTCCCCCCGTGTGGTTCTGGGATCTTTGCTCACCGTTCTCATGATCATTTTGACCCCACGGGATGAGATCTTGCGTGGAGCCCCAGATCGAGGGAGATTATCAGTGGTCTTGTATGTCTTCCATTTTCTGATGATTGCTCCCACAGTTGATTTTTTAACACCAAGCTGCTTGCCTATTGTAGATTCGCTCTTCCCAGTCTGGTGCAGGTCTACAATACTTTTCCTGGTGTCCTTCGAAAGCTCTTTGGTCTTGGCCGTGGCGGAGTTTGGAGTCTGACTGTTTGAGGCTGTGGACAGGTGTCTTTTATACAGATGATGAGTTCAAACAGGTGCCATTCATACAGGTAACGAGTGGGGGACAGAAAAGCTTCTTACAGAAGACGTTACAGGTCTGTGAGAGCCAGAGATTTTCCTTGTTTGAGGTGACCAAATACTTATTTTCCACCCTAATTTAGGTATAAATTCTTTACAAATCCTACCATGTGGATTCATGGATTTTTTTTTCACATTCTGTCTCTCACAGTTGAAGTGTACCTCTGGTGCAAATTACTGACCTCTGTCATCATTTTAAGTGGGGGAACTTGCACAATCGGTGGCTGACTAAATACTTTTTTGCCCCACTGTAACTGAAAGTGAGATGTTGTACCAGGTGTCTTTTTAACATACGGAAATGTATTGGTTGTCAGCCCCTGTACAGACTTTTGGGAAAGTATCAAATTCAAACTTAGGATACATTTTTCTAATTTCTCAGATTTCTATCTGCTTTTAATTTCATACACAGATTATAATCACATCTTTAACTGGAAAAAAATAGCATAACCTGAAAATTTGTAAAAACGGTTGCAAATTGGTGGATATTTTTCATTTAACATTTCACACATCTTCATCTCACCATTTAAGGAAATATGAGAACTGAAAAAATGAATCTTTTTTCTCCCCTGTGTGCAGTCCAAAAAAGGGCACATTTGGCTTGCAGCTGTTTGAAAATATCTGCAGCTATCATGCTCACAGCAGCAAAGCCATTTCACTAGAGCAAATTTCCCTCTAAGTCCCCCGCTGTCAGCTGAGCGTCCCTTCAACAGATTCAAACAGATTATGACAAAATAAGAACGACTAATTAGAAAGTCTGAGACTCCAGTTCCCCTGTCCTGATGTGACTGGGAGATAATATGCCATTTTATTTATTGACCAGTTTGTTGACTCTTAAGCTGGCTGATAATATCCCAAACAATGCTGGGTATTGGTCTGGATGCACCTGCTGTGAAAACCAGCACATGACTTTTTAAACGAGATAAATTAAAAGTCAGATCAGAGTCTCACACTCTGCTGAGTGAACATTTCCCACTAATCAGCTGCCTGCCTTAGATATTGATATTCACTCCAGAGCCCTGATTCAGGTTACAAAGCATAACCCTTAAGCCTTTGTAGCGCCTAAATGGACGAATGCACCTTCACTCATCCTCATTACTAATTCCACTGTCATTATCAGCCGCACTTTCAGGTGTGTGGGCTTGAATTGACGAGGCTTACTTTTTATCATGTTATTTCTCACACGGCTGTCTCATCTTGAGGTTTATTAAGCAAGACCTCGGCTGGCAGAGGACATTAGCATCAGTAGATCATTCATTTAGTTCCCAGTGGCCTGCTTCTCTCTGCCTGTGATATTTGCAGGGATGGTGCATTGCAGGTTGATTCCAAAACAGAAAAACAAGAACATCAAATTAACTGCTCTGTGGAGATTAGAACCCCAGCCGAACCAGCGTGCCTTTCAATAATTCATACCCCCTGTATACTGTCTTGGTGTATTATTGATACAACATTTCACTGTAGACCACAAAAGAAGGCTGGAGACAGCGTCTGTTCCTGTTGTGAGAGATAACACTGGGGAAAATGTCTGTCTCAGCTGTCAGGAAAAGACCAAACGCCAGTCCTCAAAGGCTCGTGTCTTTACTGCTGTAATCATTAGAATAATAAAACATTTTTTTCATAGCTCGCACTATCCGCTTGTAACCCCTCCTTTGCACTTTGAAGTCTAAGGAGACATAATGTAATGGTCTTTGGTTTGCCTGTGGTTAAAATCACACAGACATGGCACAACACTGGCAGCGGGTCAGTAGGCTTTTCAGTATGTGGAGGAAATGATGACTGGCGATGTGGAACACATTTTTCATTAAAATTAATGCACTAAAGACAGAAGTCAAACACTGGCTTGAATACCAATCAAGGAGTCTGTGAAAAGCATTGTAAATGAGAATGCCTTCATCTCTTTCTCGGAAGGCTTCTTCTGAGTTTCCCTCCCCAGCTTTTTTTTTTTAAAGCTCGATGGCAACTGGGATGACCCTGAAGGTGCTCATTTCAAGTGATGTTTTAAGCTCCCCAGATGAACAGCTGTGGCACTATTATGAATGTGAATCTATCTCCATTAATAAATGATCAGAATCCTTCTTCTGGGACTCTGTAGCACAGAGAACTCCAACAGCTTTCATTTACCTTTGTGGAAGTGTTTCATGGTGCTCTCCCTTACAAAATGCATCAGTGTCATTAATGACAAAAAGGTTTTAGAGGATGAGTAATGCAGAAACCTGCTGTGAGTTTCTCAGGTTATCAGACTGTGCAAGCATTCACTGAGGTATTGAGCAGTAACATTGGTTTATTGATTAAAGAATCAGGCCCCAAGTGGGCGCAGTGGTGAGAGGCTCACAGGATGAGGCGAGACACAACACAGGATGAGAAAATCTTTCTTTTTTTTGTACATCCCTTTTGCCCCACTGAAGCTTAACGTTCTAGCACAAGCTGGCACAAATATACAGCAACTGAGCACTAACTGACAGTTCGCTAAGCCTCACGACTGCTGCTGCCTGTCAGGCTTTCTGTTTTTCGCACAGGGAGAATTTACCAACAAAATTCATCTTCGCTTTTTTAACCAACAGTCCCAGATTTCAGACAGAGGTGGGTAAAAGCAGGCATATTTCACAACTGTCACAAGGTAGATAAGCTAATGTGATTCTGCACACCATCTCCTCATCACCAAGCTGCAGGCAGACACCGTTAGCCACTTGCTAGAGACAACAGTGAAGCAGCTAGCAGCTGAGGAGTCAGGTCAACTTAAAGGGTGAGGATAAGTCAGCGGTGTGAGTCAATCACTTCTGGTCAAAAGTGTGCTCCTACCTCTTTTTTGAAATTCAAGCCTGGAGTGTGAGTGATTTTAAGGCGGCGTGAGCTGCTACGTCACATCGGCGATTCAAATTAAATATGCTTGGAAGCTACATCGAGGTTTTTCCGACTGACAATCCGACTCTGCGCCTCTGAGGGGGCCGTCCTATTATACGTTCTTACATCTCTAGCTGCGCTCATTACTCCCAGATAAAGATGTAGCATAAGGAAATTTGCATTATTCATTAGATTGTTCCGATTGGATCAGAGTCAAACGTCATGAATAATGATAATCGAATGTAAATAGCTTCCGAAATAAGCTGCTGGGGGGACAGATGCGAATCTGGACTGTAAAAAAAGATGGATTTAAAGACACTTTTGGCAAATAAAATGTCAAATGTGCAATATATTAGCAAAGATTTCCCAAAGGCTAAAATACCACAGTACCAAGCCAAGGATGGAGGGCTACACAAGAGAATATGTGCATCAAGCACTGTTTGTAAATGTAATGTGTCATTGTAATGATATTTATAGTCTTGGTGAAGTCTTGAACTCCTGGTGAAGTGACATTTTCTAAGGTGTACTGGTCAAATTTACAAAGGTTTAGCCTGCTGTGTGGTCTTGTTCCAAGCACCTTAAGATGACACAGGATGACATGAAGTGGATGAAAGAAATTTCCAGTTGTGCAATTCTTTGGGTCTGCGGACCAGTCACACTTTGTGAATGCTGGTCTTAAAACAATAACTCTGAGAAGTGAACTTCCAGATTTGCTAACATGTTGCGCCTGCACAATCTGAATTTTTATATTAAAAAAAGATTATTGTCTGTATTTACAAAGACAGCACAGTGAACAGATTAACTCTTTCTTTGCAATCACCCTCCTTCATATGTTTTTGCACATGTTGTTTTCAGCACTGTGGCAGAAATCCAACATCCTGCACAACTGGGGTTCAAAACCACAAGGTAGAGGAAAGAGGATGTTAACTTTGAACCCTATCCTGAAAATAGTAAAGCCTTGGCTGGATGATACAGTATTACAGATCTAAAATCTAACTGGTACTTTAAACTTTTATACCTGACTCCTTCTCATTGACACACACATCTCCAACTCTTTCACACGCTTAAAGCATGCGTGAAAAATCCTGCAAAGTGAATGTGTTAATTGCTAATAATAGTGAGTAGTTTTTTAAAGGCTACACTTTTACTCCACAGAGCAGTTTGCTAGTTACCAGAGCGTGGTAACAAACATGTTGGCTATGTCAGCATAAAAAAGCGGTCGGGTATTGCGAGACGATCTAAATTCTTTGCAGAAGCTAAGAGAGAGAAAATCCTGTTGTTCTTGTCTTACTTTCTCTCTTTGTTTTGCTTCGTTTGACTCTTGCCTCGCAGATGTCAAGCCCTGCTCGTTTCCATCTTCTTTCCTAACTGAGCCTCAAGTATCTCATCTCTCTCAAAGTTTCACTGGCTGGTTCGGTTCATGTTGCTGTTTTGTCATAATGGCTGTTGAGCTGTCTGTCACGGTGAAAGCTTCGGGTGTGTGGGGCCGACACTCCTGTCACGGGTAGTGTCTACACCATCAACCACTGGCAGGGTTGATGGTGTAGACTCAGACACGGGGCCTGTACACTTCATCACACAAATTAATGTGCAGGCTTGCTGGGTATCGCTAAACGGCTGAACTCCGTATACACTATTGTTCCAGAAAATAAAGTCAGAAGTGCGAATAAAGGCACACGGAAAATTGGAGGGATGTTATCGAAAGACGTTTTTGTTTTTAATGTGCATATTTCTAACCTGTCTATGATTGTCATTACAGCCCAAGGTAGTCCATTACAGTAAACCACTACACCAAAATATTAGCCCACACAGCCTACTGTTCAACAGTTTTACACAGCCTTTAGATAACTTCCCTAAGTGAAGTTATCACTCAGCACACAGAAACAGTTTGCATATTTCAGAACTTTTGTTGAGCTGTCTGAAAAGTTGCATTTGAAACTACCTGCCACATAAAAGTAACCAAGGCTATGCTTCCCTTCTGCTGAACTAGCAAGATGGCTAGATGCTAAGGACAAGAAGGCTTCTGCAGCCACAACTTTACTGATATCTGTGTGCAGGAACTCACGAAAGAGAGAGAAAATAAAAAGAAAAGGATGTGTGAGGAGTGTCATTATTTGCTGATTTATTGAATGAGTATCTCAATAGTGTCAGCTCTAAGACATGCAGACTGCACAGAATCACAGGATAAATCTGATGTTATCTTGTTCCAACCATAAGAATGCCTGTAAACAATAAAAAGCTCTCCTTTTCATATGGAAAAGAAATAGAAAAAACTTATAAAAGACTTGCATAAGATGTGGCCTACTTCATATAGTGAATCATATAAGGCTTATATGATTTACTCATGAAAGTGGCCACTTTCTCATTACTTTCATATATTGTTTTAGGAAGTATCCAAAACATAAAAGTTTCATTTATATAATTAAGATTTATTTAATATATATCTGTTCCATATAGGGACTTTCACTGGATTAAAAGCAGATACCTGAGGCTCCATTTATTTACATTTATTTGTCTGTGTATAACTTTACAGCTTATCAATGATAATAATGATAATAAAAATGTAAAAAAATGTAATTAATTTGCTCCCATATGGCCAAAATATGTATTTCAGTAGGCTTAGTCACAGTAGTGTCTGTCTGCCACTGTGGCTCTGGATATTCATAAATTTGTAAGTTATAGTGTAACAAAGTGTCATTTTTTTTGGTTAGGTCCATATTAATTAACGTTTATCTTCAAAACAATTTTATAAACAGTACAGTGCTTCAAACGTACACAGAGGGGTCAGGTTTTGGCCCACATTTGCATTCAGAAGTGCTTGAATTGTCCATGCCATAGATTCAAAGGACACATTATCCTGAGAGTTTAGCCAATATTGACACGATAGTATCACACAGATGTTGCAGACCTTTCTTTTTCACACCAGTGTTATGAATTTCCTGTTCCACCGCATCTCAAAGCTGCTCTATTGGACTGAGCTCTGATGTCTGTGGAGGGTAGTTGAGGGCAGCAAAATCAATGTCACATTCAAGAAACTAGTTTGAGATGGCATTTGACATTGTGACACGGTGCGTTATCTTTGTGGAAGCAGCCAACAGAACACCAGTACACTGTAGCCATAAAGGAATAGATATAGTGAGCAATAATACTCAGGTAGGTGGTGGTTAAATGATGTTCAGTTGGTGCTAAAGTGGCCAAAGTGTGCCAAGAACCCTACCCCCACATCACTCCACCAGAAGCAGCCTTAACCATTAATTAATCCTCAATCTACCAACTGATGTTGCAACGGAAATTGAAACTCATCAGACCTGGTAACATTTTTTACAATCTTCTATAATCTGTTTCTGAGATAGTTACACAAACAACCATGTCATAGTCAAAGTAGCGTAAATCACCTTTCAGCAGAGTGTCTCAAGCTGCAAATGATACCAAATGCACTGAACTGCAGGCACGTGACTGGCTGATTATATTTGTGTGAATGAACAGCTAAGCAAGTTAACCTAATAAAGTGACTGGGGAGTGCAATTCTGCACAGTTTAGAACCAGACTTGGTTGACATTAATGTTTGTATTGATAAGTTATGGGTATGATTTTACATAGCTTGACAACTGCAGAATGAATCTGATTATATCTTCTTCCCACCATAAAAATTCCTGCAAACATTACTTGAAAAAATTACAAAAACAATGTTTATGTTTATATGCAACAATAAGCTCAACAAAGCTGCATAACTTCAAATATGTACTGGGTTAAAACAAAATACCCGAGGGTCCATCTGTTTGACTCTCTATAACTCTCCACATCTGAAAGAATGACACTTAGCTCAAAGGCACGTCTTCATTTAGGCCTTCAGTAGTATTATTAACACATTTTAGATACTTTGTCCCCATGTTGTTACATAATGTGTTTTTTACTATGTTTAATCACAAAAGTGTGTGGCTTCCACTATGGATCTGTATATTCATGAAGATATACAATAGGATTGGAGCATAATAAAAGGTGTCAATGTTTTAATCACAGAGGTCAAAATGAATTAATAATCCTCATCTGACAACCAGTTGTAGAGTACAGCACTTAAATGGAAATATATAAACACTGTAGGTTTTAGAAATAGTTTGTACTTTAGTTCCACAGAAATCTGTCACTTTTTACAAATCTGCTCTTTCCATATTTCACTGGGAAACTTTTACTTTTTACTCCACTGAATTTTAAAAGTCTGTTTAAATCAAATTTGTCTCAATACATCAGATAAGATATCACTTTATTGTTCCAGCGTCTGAAATATGAGAATTTGTTGCTTTGTAAAGTAGAGTGATTTCTTTGTCATGGTCTTTATTGTTTTAACATTCGGTAAAGGGAAGAACATGAATATTCTGAAACTGGTTCTCTCAGATGCATATAGACAGAGAAAAAAAATTGTCTTGACTTGCTTTGGAATTCAACAGGATTTCACTGCTGATTTCAACACTGGTCTGATCTTTGAGTAACGAATATAGACAACCTGAGTAAACCAATAAAATGCAAGCATTTGCATTTGACGTGTCTTTATTGACCTGAGTGGTAGCTAGAAAATGTAGTGCTTTGCCTTCACAGGCTTGGAAAAAGCAAAATGTTCCATTCAGTCATGTGTCATATTTATGATCAATCCTAAAGCTTCCAGCAGAACATTGCAATAAAGTGTCAAAGGTCGAATTCTAAGCAAGGATTTTCAGCATCAAATTATTCTCAGGCTGAAGGTTGACACAGCAAGGTGCGTGCCAATGCTGTTTCACTGGTACCCAAAGGAGATTCAAGCAGACCAAATGTGAGCACACCATCAGATCAATACATCGAGCTTTGCTTACCGAGGGGTAGAAAAACATCTTCATCACAGGAAGATAGTTTGCTAAATAAAGAACACGAGCAGTCGGTATATACTTTGGGTAGGACAAAGCAGCAACTCAGAACTGGAAAAAAGGGTTCTTTGTTCTTATGAATCCAAGTTAGATGTCACAAGAAGGTAAGCAGGATGCTGCAATAAATCAAATCTACAGTAAAACATGGTGGAAATATTGAAGCCTCGGGGTGTTTTGTTTCTCTGGAGTTGGACTCCAGCACTGAATCTACTCCACTTTATCCACACAGAAGTAACACTGTGGGGGAAAGTTTATATTATTGGAGGATATTAAACACAAACACACCTCAAGACTTTTTAGACTTCCACTAATTCTTCCGATGACCAACGTGTGCTGACTTTAATCCTTTGCTGTCACCAAGATTAACATTACAATTGTTCCATTGAAGACTAAGAACACTGGGGTTTCACAGTGTTGTGAAGTCTTGTAAAGTCCCTGTAGTGCCTTAGTGCTGCTGTTAAAGCAAATGATGGGAAAATAAGTACTAGTATAGCCTCAAATTTTAGCTTTAAATTCATGTGGGAGAAGCTCAGAGTAGAGCTGCTACTCTTCCACACTGGCAGGTGACTCCTGCATCTGATTAGGATGCATCCTGGGTCAGGAGAAATTATATCTCTTGGCTGGTTTGGAAAAGTGTTACTTTTCCCCTGGATGAGCTTAGTAAGTGCCCAGAGAGAGAAATGGGTCTGGGCGTCTCTGCATAGACTGCTGCTCTTGCTACTCGGATAAGCGGCAGAGGATGGATGTCTATTCAAACTGTTTGTGTGTGTGTATTGTGGGATTTTTTTTAAACATATCTGCACAAATTGAATGCCACTGAAATGCTGCTCTCGCCCTGTCTTACTTACTCTGTTAGTGTTTGGAAACTGAGTTGTATGGATCTCTTAGTGCCAAAATAGTGTTGTTGTTCTCACACGTGTCATGTTTGACCAGAAGAGGTCCAGTCAACACCAGGGTGTGAGCTGCTGCCTGTGGGTGCAGGATGTGAGATGTTTTTTTTCCCTCTACTAAAATTGTAACCACCCACAGGCAACGAGACAGTAATGAGGAGGAGGTTTACTACATTAAAACTTTACTCACTAATTAGATAGACGTTGCATGCATGGGAGACTAAATTAAATACAAATGCTTAAGGGACAAACCAAGGGTGTAATGAGCATGCAACACAGCATTGTATCATACTATGATGCCAGCAGCGTGATGAATTCTGCCATCGTGTATTATGACATTGATGGAAGATGTTTTTTTTGATTTATTTTAAGGTTCAGCCAAAGGGGAAGGGCACCATGTTATATATTAGTCAGTAAAGTCATCCACTACACAATGTGTAGAATATCTTTTTTCTTTTTCTTTTTTAGCTTGTAAACTCTTTTGTATAAATCCTGTTTGTGAGCTGCCTGAAAAAGTGTTAGTCAGTAGACCTAGAACATATGGTGCCGTAGGCCCTCCATCCGTTCAGACTGTATCTTTCCCATTTCCTGGAATCTCTGCTGCTTCCTATATTTTGTGTTTTCACTTATACTGCCATTAACAACCCCCTGAGGTAACATGACCCACAAGAAGCACAATCAGGGAGATGGGGGAAGGACAAATTGAATAACAACCTCATGACAAAAGACACAAAGACAGCGAAAAAGGTTGTCTGTGTGTGCGCGCTCATGATTTGTGAGCATGTGAGTGTGTGCAGCTATATGTGTGCTTTTTTTGTGGGTAAGCAGGGTCACGCTGTTTGCAGAAGATGAGGCTTTTGAACAGGGGGGTGATCATGTTTCATTAAACTGTAGATAAAATTCGATTTTTTCTTCTTTTCTCAGAACGAGGAAATAGAGCTGCAATTTGAGGTTGGTTGTGATATTTCATCCTGTGATTATATTAGCACCCTCTGCAAAGCAGCCACTGCATGGCTTGAAATGATGTTACCTAAGCTGACAAGAATTGATGGGATGACCTTACAGCTTGTCCACCGGTGGAAAATTGCTCCGTGGTTTCGCTGTGAAACAGTGGAGATGTGAAAAAGCCATGCAGAACTGTTGCATTTTTATCTCTCATATTACATCAGTGGAGCAACACCAGACTGACGTGCAGGAGATCAGAGCGGTAACACGTTCTTAGAAAAACCTCCAAAACATGAAGAAAATCTGTCTTATGCGAAACATACAGTGGAATACACAGCAGATTGAATTTTTGACGTACAGCCAAATAACAAAGTAGATACACATGCTCTAGGGGCCTTGTTTCATTATTCATCAACACATGCATCCATTAAATCTGCATAACTCATTTATTTGGCAGATGCAGTATGAAATGCCCACATATAGATTATATTGTATGACAAAATTACTTGAAATGGATTAGTTTTGAGGCAGAGCTGGAAGGTTCTCCCAGAAAACAGGGAAATAACAAATGTGTGGAAATGCAAATAGAGAAAAGGAAACTTTTCGGAGAAATAAATAATTCTGACAGAAGCTCAAACAGGTGAGTCCCAACTTCTGAGATGCATTTTTAAAGTTTTAGATAGAAGTAGACAGACTGGCGACCTGTCCAGGGTGTACCCCGCCTCTCGCCCTATGACAGCTGGGATAGGCTCCAGCACCCCCCGCGACCCTGAAAAGGATAAGCGGAAGCGAATGGATGGATGGATAGATAGAAGTATAAAATACAGACCTTTAAAATAAGCTTAATATCACTCATCACTAATTTTTCTCTTTTGCATGTTTCAGATCATCAAACAAATATTAATATTAGGCAAAGAATTTTTCTTTTTTAATGTAAAGTGAAGCATTCCCAGTATAAGTGTCATAAAAATGTATCTAGCCTAATGCAGGTTGTTTGTTTCATGAATAAGAAACTAATGAAAAAAATGTATTTTTGGTTTATAGGTGCTCCGATTACTTTTTGGGCAACATGAATCCCAGTTTCACTAGTAGCCTACCTTGTGCAGCCATATGTAAAAAAATAATCATTTCACAGCCCAGTGCTGTTTCTTGGGGTTTGTTGTGCGCCTGACTGTGCCAACGTATATTCATCTCGATGTACTCTACTTCTAATACTTACAGTACATAACAGCAATGGATGAAAATGTGCTGCAATTCTCATTTTCTTCCACAGACTAATTTAATAGTGAACTGAGACTGCATTTCAGCAAAATGCTTTTCAAATGCTACATGTTACATGGATCAAATCAAAGGCTCCTTGAATGTGACTGGTCAGCAGGAATCAATATACAGAAAAAAGAAAAGCTTCCAGTCCTGCAAACATATTCTTTAATACTTGCGTACATTCATATGCAGATGTCTGTTTATAGAAATGAATATGTAAGTGACAATGCAGTTCCTCAAATGGCCACAAGAGGCTCACTCTAAAATCGATGTCATGATTTTACAATCAGTTACGAAAAGACTGCCCTGTTAAAAAGTACAACACGAACTACATGTTTACAAGTACGTTCAAAATAGGTCAGCCTGTGGGACTCTGTGGACATCTCTTCTGTAGAGGAAGAGGTATCATCAAGATGGTTTTTGGTAAATGTGAGATGAGCCTTTGTGTTCCTTTTGGTCAGCAGAGGTTTTCTACTTGAAATCTCTTGTTGTTCTGGGTTCTTTTGTTCTTAGAGTAATTCTGATCGCCCGGTCACTCCTGGGAAGGCTCATCATTGTTCCAAGTTTTCTCCATGTGTGTATGTGGCTCTCAGTGTGGTTCACTGCAGTCCCAAAACCTCAGAAATGGCTTTGTAACCCTTTCCAGACTTGTAGATGTCAGTGACATCTTTATTTCTCAGGTGTTTCTTTAGCTCGTGGCATGATGTGTTGCTTTTTGAGTTCTTTTAGCCTGCTTCACTTTGTCAGACAGATTCTATTTAAGTGATTCCTTGATTCAAGAGGTCTACCAGTAATCAGGCCTGAGTGTGTTCAGTGTAGCTGAACTCAGTTTTCCAAAAAAAAAACAAACACTTTTAATGAGAGTTAATTTATGATTTAACAAAAGGGGCAATTAGTTTTTCACACCACTGTATCTTTTGGCTGGCTTGGGAACGCCTTGGTGTTCCCCTGGACAAGCTGGAGGAAGTGGCTGGGACGAAGGAGGTTTGGGATCCTCTGCTTAGGCTGCAGCCCTGGATATGCGGAAAACAGATGGTCAGCAGACACTGTCTGTAATAGCTAATCATGCTGTCTTAGGCCTAACATCCCCTAATTTGAGTAACTGAACTGGAACTGCTGATAGAGCTGTTGGTACTTTTGAAGTACCAAAGGTGCTAATCAGCAAGTGCTACTACTGTACATGCTACAGTATTGTTGGTCTGTTCGGTCATGCTTTTAGCTGTGAAATTAAAATGATATGCTTGATTAGTTGATGAATTTTAACCTGTTACATGATGTTTTAATGAAACTGTGATTAAAGATGTAGGAGTCTGAAGAAGTACTTTGTTGATTTGTTTAATTTATGCTCTTGTCACTTGGCCTGTGGTTTGAAAAGAAGAACAACCAAAACATTCCAGGTCCCTTTGGACTCTTTTTACAGTAACATATTGCTAATACTTGGAGGATCTGTTGATTTTAAGCATTTTTGAGTTGCTGTAAGTTGATTTAGTACTTACAGTTTATTTCCTGGAATGGGAGGAGGTATGACTACGTAGGCAGGCTTTGCAGCTCTTCTCGAGACCGATTCTGTTATGCAACGAAGGCTGTGCTGCGAGGTGTTCAACTGAAATGGGGTGTAACCCCATAAAGAGTCTTTCCTCATCCGCTTTAGTCAGTTGCTTTGCTTAGTTGTCACCTTCAAGTTGAAGATTCACAGTATTTATTCCCAGATTTATTCATAGCTTGCACTATAAAGATACTGCACTAATCAACTGGTGTAAAGTAAAAAAGGATACAGGGCCCTTCATTTCTGCCATCACATCTCTCATGTCACAGGGACACTGACTATGGCCATAGTCTGTGTCCCTGTGACATGAAAGGTGTCATAGATATATGTCTATAAAATAGTTGATTACATGGACACTGGTAATATTATATTAATTATTCTCTCTTAGATAACAATTAAGTATACCAGTGTTGTAATATGAAACAGGTTAAAAGTGTTGAGTATTACAGAAGTGAGACACCTGATTTTACAAGCTATCAGTGATGACCTGGGGGTCATTTATGGAAATTTCACTCTGTAAATATATTTTACAGATGGTAATTTTCCCCCCGGTAGAGCATAACCCCTTCTATGACAAGCTAATCCCCAGCCAAGTGTGTAATTAAGAACAGCATTAGATATGCTGGGAACGTACCACACGTGTGTGACATGACGGTGAAGCGGCAGCCTGTGTCACCAGTGTGGTAACTAATCACCCGTCACTGGCTGTTACTGACCAAACACGCCCACTGATGCATTCAATGAGCTAAGTCTGATGAAGACGGAAGATGAGCATAACTAGCGTAGAGCATCATTATTAAGCATTACCCCTGACAGTAACATGTGATGTCTGTCACATGGACGCAGATTCATCTACATGAGACTGCGACACACCATGTCATTTAAATGTAACAGCAAGGCCGGAGGGAATTGTCAAGGTTTGGAGCCTGCGGCGCAAACCAGCGTTTGTACTGCTGGATCCATATCACATCACATCATACTCGCTTCAGTGTAGCAGAAATGGCAGGTATATGTGAGGGTATGTAAGGGAAATTCTACTCAGCAGTCCTTCCAACAATGATCTTTTGAGTCTTTTAAAAAATTAAACCACAACCTGATTCGAAGAAACAAATTTTAAAAGACAGGGTTTCGTTTTGTTTTTTGATGATCGGATGAATAACGCTGAAGATAAATCTTCTTGTATATAAGCACACTGATGCTTTTTATGCTGTGCCAAAGTGCCCGCAGACCACACAGCAAAGCCAGTAAATCCCCTCATGCTGCCTTCAGTACTCAAACATCCTACTTATAAACTCACCAAACTGACTACAATTCTGTTTTCCCTTCTTTTCTTCACAGATAACGACATAGCATATTTATGCCAACTGTTTTGTAAACACTTCACTGCTGATATCAATGTCTTCTGTCCTGTCTAATGCTTGTTTTTTTTAGTTTTTACACATTGTCATTTGCTTTCATTTTGTTTGTTATTGCTTCAGATTGGCTTGTTTTGTTCTGTCGCATTGCATTAATAATAGACACATAAAGCTGATACGGTGTGTGTGTTAGCAGACACTTGTGTATACACACACCCAGCAGGCACAGATACGGGCGCTTGAATTATTGGCCCACTCATCACAGGTCTTTAATTGCAACGGCAGCTTCAGTCATGGTGGTCCATTACTAGCTAAACATACACAACTCTCAGTCAGAGAAACACTGAAAATAATATCACATGTGCACTAAAACAACAAACTAAACACAAACTGCTAATTCAACTTCCATCTTTAACAGTCCCATCACTCCTTATGCCATCAGATGACAATCCTTTCCAATTACTATACATAAAATAAATCTTTCCTCACCACCTCTATGGGATGGGAGTTTTAAATTACTGGGATGCAGTTATCATTAACCTACATCAAACCATCCATTCATTTTCTGAACTGCTTATCCGATTCAGTGTAGTGGGAGAGTCTGTTATGGTTATCTTAGGTTTTGCTCTTTGGCTTTGTCATACGGCTTCCCTGTGTTCCATGTTATGTCTCCCCTGTTGCTGTTAAGTTTGCATGTTTAGAATTCAGTCAGTGTGTTTCCTGTTTTACTTTGTAGGTCCATGCCTCATGTGAGTGTCTCTAGTTTTGCGTCTCTGTCTCGTCCAGCCTGATTGCTCCCCTTCTGTGTCTCATTCCCTCGTTATCCCTCTGTGTATTTAAGCCTTGTGTTTCTCTTTGTCAGTGTCGTAGTCTCCATCATAGCTGTGTGATTTTTCCCTGTGGCTCCTTGTGCTTTAGTTTTTCCCAGTTTAGTTTATTTTGTATTGTTTTTCGTGTCCCACTCCACGCCAGCAATAAAGCTGTGTTTTTTGAGTTTAACTTTTGACTCTGTGAGTTTGCGTTTGGGTCCTTCTCCTGCCTGCCACACAGCCGAAACATGACAGTTGGAGCCTTTACCAGCTCTAAAGGGGGCAAGAGGATATGCCACCGGTTCATCATGAAGCTAATACACAGTGCAATCACTCATTTTTGCAGCATTTAAACTTAACCTCACATTTGTGTCACTGGACTAGAGCACTTGGAAAGAACAAACTGAAAAGAGAAAGGCCCCAGCTGGCCGATGCTGGTTGGCTAAAACATGTCGCACTTTTGCTGTGAGGCACTTGTGCTAACCACTGCACCACCAGTAACCTACATGAAATCTGACTTTCAAATGACAGGGAATTATCACTTGTGTCATGCAATCTTATGAATTGCTGGTTTCTGCATAAAAAGAGAAAAGCAATCTTAAATAGCAGAATGAATAACCAGTACTTGCCATTGGGATTTGGGTGTTTAAGCGTATGCTTAAGGTCATTAGTTTGACACTTGGTTTAGAGCAGGATTGAAAATTGGGTTTCTAAAAGTGAAACACTGATCCAAAACAAAAGAGTTAAAGATGTTAAAAAACAGAAATGAAGGGAACTAGTGAGTGAATATTGGGTTCACCACAGGAAATGATCATCGCTTACATATAAATGCAGCATTTCAGCTTTTGAGCAGGCTGCTTTCTGTGGATCCATTTCCAGTGTTGCAGCATTTCATGAAACTACATTAAAAAGTAACTTTATAAAATACTTGGATTACTTTGTTGCAACAAAAGCCATTAGTCTTACAAGTTAACAAATAAATTATTTAGTTTCAAACAAGCAATCTTCTGCTCTTAATGTGGCATAATGTAAAAGCCTTTGCAGTGCTATATTTTTGCCATATTTTACTGGCCCTGTTGTTCCTAATGTACAGGTAACACATTAGAAAGTAACTTCATAAAATGCTTAGATTGGTTTGTTGCAACAAAACTCATTAGTCTTGCAAGTTCAATTAAATAAGTTATTTAGCCTCAAACAAGCAATCTGCTGCTGTTAATTATTAGCCGTGTTTTATTGTTCCTTTAGAAAATCCCAGACACATTTGCACATTTGCACAGATTCTGTTTCCCTCCCTCTACTTGGCAGCTTGTTGTTTACCAGTGGAAAAAACCCAGTCTTACTGTTGGTTCAGTGTGTGCCATGTTTGGCTCTGGTGGTGATATAGCAGTGAAGAGTCTTTACCTTTGCAGTACTTTGAATTTGGCTGATTAAAACATTCAGTAGTTCACAGCAAAAACGATGTGATTGATTACTTGTGACGGTACTAAAGTCATCAACAAGTTTAACACAGTCTACAGTTCAGCTTGTAGCAGATTTTTCAAAGTGGGGACAAGTTTTTTTTTCTCTAACATTATCATAGCGCTGACAGTGACTGAATCGCCTTTTCAAGGATACTCTTCACGTAAATCCACTGTGGGTCCACTGCTCTCTAAAAATATCCATCACAGCGAGTGGGCTCTGCGTACCAACAGGCTCTGCATGTTAATGAGGTTGTGTTCATCATGTAATACAATGCAAAGATTACACATTAAATATGGAGGTATACGTGCAGATAAAGTCTTGGCGGTATTTTGAGAAAGACTGAAGACAGAAAGTGTCAGAGCTGAGGATCTGCCCTGCATTCAGAGTGGAGTAAGTCAGTAAGGAAGGAAATACAGAGTCTCCATGGACTCCTCAGACAACTAGAAGGAGAAGTCTTGAAATACTGCCTCTCCTGACTTGATCGGGGAGCAATATTTCCCTCTGCGACTCTGCAAAGAGCCTCGGTGCTTAACCTTTATCAGCTTTAGTACTAAGCACTGATTCCTTTATACCTTTGGGTACTCTTCAGCTGGCAGGTTGTTCCACAAACCTTTGTCAACTGTTCTATTCCTTTTTGTCACACATTGCAATTTACAGCAATAATAATGGCAGACTTATGAAACAAAGATATTAATAATTTTGAAAAAGGTTTAGCTGAGATGTGTCTTTTTCTTGGTTCTGCTTTGCAATATTACGAGTGTTGCATTGCATAACTGAGTGCTGTCAACATAATTTCTATGTGTTTTAATTTTAGGGTCAGAATTTGATCAGTGACATCTACTTGGCTAATTAAGCTAATGAGCTGGTTGAAAACTGTAACTTAGGCTGACTTATTAAATGATCCAAGATGATTTAATTTTCATAAAGAGCCTTGTAAAGACTTAAAGGGTACATTTGAGAAAAAAAAAAGGTCCTCATAAGTCAGCATGTTCATCAGCTATTCATTGATCCCTGGGGAATGTGAAATCAAACTGTGAATATTTAGTAGAACTTTCTATTACAGCTCAGTAATAACATAGCAATAGCAGGGCAATGAGATAGGAAGAAGGAGGTTATACAGAAATAGTAAGTTATTAACTTTTAATTAATAATAATAGCTGAATAATCTTACATTGAAATATATGTATTTGGGTAATAACAGGTCAGAAATTTGGGGTAATAATGTAAAAAGAAACTACTAATTCCTAATGAGCAATTAGTAATAATATAATTTGTAATTATATAATTAATATATATATATATATATATATATATATATATATATATATATATATATATATATATATATATATATTATTCTCAATATGATTTATATACTAATTTGTAGTAGTTATGTCATAATAATAAGGTAATTGTCATGGTCCTGAGTCTGAGGACTCAGTGTTTTGTGTTCCTTATGCTTTTGTTCATTCAGAGTGTGTATTCTGTTGTGATTTTGCCATTTGTTAGGTTTCTGTTCTTTGCCTGCCTGCTTCCACTTCTCTGTGTTCCCTCTGTCTGTCCATGGTGTTATTGTGTCTGCTCATGAGTCTGCCTGTCAAGTTCAGTGTCCGGTCTGGTTCTCTGTGTCTGTTAGTTTCCTGTTTTATTCTGAAAGTTCATGTCTCATGTCAGTGTGTTCAGTTTTACCTCTCCCCTGTCTCGTTAGCCTTATTGCTCCCAGCTGTGTCTCCCTCCTGTGGCCCATTCCCTGATTACTCCCCGTGTATTTAAGCCCTGTGTTTTCCTGTGCTCTCTGTCGCGTCGTCTGTTTAACTCCATGTCAGTCTGCATTATTCTGTTACCTGGTATTCATTCTGCGTTTCGCTGTGAACCTCTCGTGTAGTCTGCTCTGTTCCATGTTTCTTCGTGTCTCTCTGCCCCTCGCCTCGTGTCCTCCATTTTGCATTAGTTTTCCCAGTTTAGGTTTATGTTCGGTTCTGCCCACACCTTGGTTTTGTGCACTGTAAATAAAACCCACTTGCACCTCCGCCATTGTCTGCTATTGGATCCTCCTTTCTCACCCTCCACACGACTGCCGCCCCAGCCATGACAGTACGACGCCACCACAAGATGGATCCAGCAGCTTTGTCCGGAGAGAGCGACCTCGCACGCATCCAACGCCTGATGGACTGGGTAACCCACACCACCAACGCACGGGCAAAAGTGGTGGGGTTAAACGCCATCGAGGCAATTCTGGAAGGAAATCCCTACCTCTGCCAGCTTAAGGGAGTTTCAGCCTTAGTTTGCGACCTGCATAAAGTCCAGGGGGTGGTGCAAGCTCGGGAATCCACAGGCTTTGTCCAGCAGCAGCGGGCTACAGCCGCCCCGGAACGGCCACGTCAGCTTCGCCCGCCGGAGGAGTTACCCGGCCCGCTGGAGGAGACTTTGCCCAGCCCGTCGGAGCCGTCGGCAGGGAGGAGGCGACGATCGCGGCGTCAGCGCGTCACCCCGCATCCGGATATCAGGACTTCAGAGCCACCGGCTGTGGTTAGTGGGAAGGACCCCTTGTCTGTTTTGGACTGTGGGACAGTTTATTCAGGGGCTTTATTTCGTGCAGCAGATGACAATGAGAACTGTTTGTTGCCTGTTCATTCTCCTGCTCAGCTGTCTTTGCCTTGTTTAGGTGCACAGCCGCAAGCTCGTGTAGATGCACTGCCGCAAGCTCGTGTAGATGCACTGCCGCAAGCTCGTGTGGATGCACTGCCGCAAGCTCGTGTGGATGCACTGCCGCAAGCTCGTGTGGATGCACTGCCGCAAGCTCGTGTGGATGCACTACAGCATTCAACTCGGCCTCCGGTATCCCCGCTAGCCCGGTCATCTATGCCGTCTCCGTCTTCACCGACTCCCTCTGTACGGGAGGCTGCGCCTGTGCCTCCCATTTTGGACTCTTTTTCTAGTACGTATTATTTGCAGAGAGTCAAGCACGTTAAAAATGCAATCGTTCCTCAACAGCTGGCTAGTTTAGAGACTGTTACTTGCTCCAGGGCCTCACCAAAAGCTAAGTTACAGCCCTCAGCTGACTCTGGACCCCTGGAGGCTAAGAACCCAGCTCAGGACTGCACCCGGCTGTCGCTGCCTGAGCAGGGTCGGTGCTCCGCGCAGCCACAATCCGATCTGTTCCTGCCAGAGGCCCGTGTGCCTACTGGTTCTGATCTGTTCCTGCCAGAGGTCCCCGCGCCTGCTGGTTCTGTTCTGTCCCTGCCAGAGGTCCCCGCGCCTGCTTGTTCTGATCTGTCCCTGCCAGTGGCCCGTGTGCCTGCTGGTTCTGTTGCGTTCCTGCCAGAGGCCCGTGTGCCTGCTGGTTCTGATCTGTCTCTGCCAGAGGTCCCCGCGCCTGCTGGTTCTGTTGCGTTCCTGCCAGAGGCCCGTGTGCCTGCTGGTTCTGTTCAGTCTCTGCCAGAGGTCTCCGCACCTGCTGGTTCTGTTCTGTGTGTGCCAGGGGCTCCAGTGCCCACTGGTTCTGAGACTGTTTTTGCTGGGGGGCCCGAGGAGCCCGTCCAGCCTTCTGCCTGGTCAGCTGGGGGGCCCGAGGAGCCCGTCCAGCCCTCAGCTGCAGTCTCATTACTCTCGCCTGGTCCAGCTTCCGCTTCCTCATCAGCATCGCCTGGTCCAGCATCTGGTCCAGCGCCTGGTTCAGCATCTGCTTCAGCATCGCCTGGTCCAGCCACCGCTTCAGCATCGCCTGGTCCAGCCACCGCTTCATCCTCATCAGCTGCTTCGTCTGGTCCAGCCACCGCTTCATCCTCATCAGCTGCTTCGTCCGGTCCAGCATCCTCATCAGCTGCTTCGTCCGGTCCAGCATCCTCATCAGCTGCTTCGTCCGGTCCGGCCTCCGCGTCCTCGTCAGCCTCGCCTGGTCCAACTTCATCTGGTCCAGCCTCCGCTTCCGCCTCGTCTGGTCCAGCCTCCGCTTCGCCTGGGGCTGCAGGGGCCACGCAGCCTTCGGGTCCCCTACTACCACCTCCACATCGTCGGTCATCTGCCAGGCCGCTTGTTGGGCATCTCCCCCACCGTGGACGCCCTCCTGAACGCCGCCACTGCCTTCCGCGTGGCCGGCCTCCGGACTTGTTTCCACGCCGCTGTTGCCGTCTGCACAGCCGGCCCCCAGAACTGTTTCCGCGCCACTGCCTACTGCGTGGCCAGCCTCCGGACCTGCCCCACTGCTGCTGCCTTTCACGCGGTCGGCCCCTGGAACTGAACTGTTTTGGCCTCCGGGTCGGCCCCCTGACCTTGTCCGTCTGGGCCTTTTCGGACTATGTCCCTCCGTCCTGGACCCCCACCGCCCGCCCTGGTCGGGTCGTTTTCTGTTTTTTGGTTCGTGGGGGTTTTTTTTGGCTTTGGTCCGTTTTTGTGTTTCTGTTGGGCTGTCTGGTGCCAGCCCTTGAGGGGGGGGTACTGTCATGGTCCTGAGTCTGAGGACTCAGTGTTTTGTGTTCCTTGTGCTTTTGTTCATTCAGAGTGTGTATTCTGTTGTGATTTTGCCATTTGTTAGGTTTCTGTTCTTTGCCTGCCTGCTTCCACTTCTCTGTGTTCCCTCTGTCTGTCCATGGTGTTATTGTGTCTGCTCATGAGTCTGCCTGTCAAGTTCAGTGTCCGGTCTGGTTCTCTGTGTCTGTTAGTTTCCTGTTTTATTCTGAAAGTTCATGTCTCATGTCAGTGTGTTCAGTTTTACCTCTCCCCTGTCTCGTTAGCCTTATTGCTCCCAGCTGTGTCTCCCTCCTGTGGCCCATTCCCTGATTACTCCCCATGTATTTAAGCCCTGTGTTTTCCTGTGCTCTCTGTCGCGTCGTCTGTTTAACTCCATGTCAGTCTGCATTATTCTGTTACCTGGTATTCATTCTGCGTTTCGCTGTGAACCTCTCGTGTAGTCTGCTCTGTTCCATGTTTCTTCGTGTCTCTCTGCCCCTCGCCTCGTGTCCTCCATTTTGCATTAGTTTTCCCAGTTTAGGTTTATGTTCGGTTCTGTCCACACCTTGGTTTTCTGCACTGTAAATAAAACCCACTTGCACCTCCGCCATTGTCTGCTATTGGATCCTCCTTTCTCACCCTCCACACGACTGCCGCCCCAGCCGTGACAGTAATATTGGCTGATGTTTTGAACATATATGGAAATTCCTGTTTAATAATGCAGGAATTAATTCCACTTCATGTCAACAACGTTATTCTGTGTTTGTTTTCACATTATTACCCTCAGTTTCTGACCTGTTATCACCCAGTTACACAAATTCCAGCTGTAACCACTGTTGACAAAAGATAATTACTTATAGATTACTTGAACATTACTTTAGCAATTGAGATATGTAACTAGTAGAGCAGCAAGGTAGATGCATGTCTAGCTTGCTGACTGCATGTCTTATCCTGTCTTCCTTCATCTGCTGGGACCCCAACCGGTCCCAGCAGATGGCCCCTCCCCTCCCTGAGCCTGGTTCTGCCGGAGGTTTCTTCCTGTTAAAAGGGAGTTTTTTCTTCCCACTGTGGAGTGCTTGCTCATAAGGGGTCATATGACTGTTTCTTTTTTCTCTGTATGTATTATTATTATGTTTCTATGTCAGGATTCTTAAAAAATAAAAAAACTAGGTGAATTCTTCCTACTAGCCGTGGCATCGGCAGATCTGGTTTATCTGTATGTTAAGCTTCTGTGCGCTTGTTTATTTGGATTTGTAAATAAATAAAAAGCAAATAAGCAAATAAAAAAACATCCAAAAAAAACACACACACAAACAAAATCAACACAATATTCTCACCTTCTTTCTAAACTAAACTAAACTACACATCCATGGCTGTATTTTCACTGGGATGCCATCGGTTCTGTTTTGACAGTCTCTGTGTTTTCAGAAGGAAACCTGCATTTAACATTGTTTTAGCAAGTACAAATCAGCTCTGGAGAAACATGATATTTTTTTCCAGTGTAAAAAATTGATTTCAGAGTTTTCAATGGGAATGCTGACAGTTTGAGATCTTTCTACTGTAGTTTTGGTGATGAACTGTATATTTGGGAGGTAAGCAGTACTTATCACTTATAATACACAACTACACACTGTAATCTATCCTTCTATAACAATGACATCTTTTAAGTAGGCACTGTATGACAGAGAAAATAACATGATGATTTTTGTCCTTACTCTCACTGAGGCAGTGGTGCATGTCCAATCCTCTGCATGCTCTTTCCTTTTCTCCACTCTTGCCTGCACATCATGAATGCAACTCTGCTAACATCTCTTGTTTAGCCCGTCTTCTAGCATTTTTCATGTTAACACAGAGTTTTAGGTCTTCCCTGCTGACGCATAAATCATTTCACAGGGCTGGCTGAATTAAATCTCCGCAGGTAAACACCAGAGGGGATTTTAATTTTATTTCAGAAGGATCAGACCCTGGAGAGCCCAGTTCTCCAGCCTGAACCTACTTCCCTTTGAACTCTACTTAGATTTTTTGGGCTTTTGGCCATAAGTAAATCCAGTGTATCTGTGAGACCTAAGAGGACAGGAGGCTTTTGATTCATGGTTTATTTGAAGAAAGAATGTGCTGAGCGCATCCCAAATGAGGATTGACCTTGGACTGATACGTCTGAGCAGTTTTTTGAAGTTATGTATGTATTCAGGCCCTTCTTCATCCACCAGAAGCACTGGGGTCACATAAATCCTCCTTAAACGTTTATCCACATGTGTCACAAACCAG